>NW_026874165.1:0-158574 GCF_032173495.1 Musca vetustissima | reverse complement strand
GTGGCTAGTTGTTGTGGGAGTTTCAAATAAGAATGCATAAATAAATGGACAGTAAAGCAGAAAAGTTCACATACATCATGCAAATTTTTAGGATTGAAACACGTCAAATATTAAGGGACCCACCCCCCCCCACCCTTGTTTTTAATTTTTCAAGATTTTCAATGGGCTGGAAAATCAATACATAATTGATAATTGATATATAATTGAAGATTTAAAAGAGAAGAAAAATAATTTACAAAAAAATTTCTTATTGTTTTGTTGTTGTTTTTTGTAATTAAAGAAAAGTCCTTATTTTTGATGGCGGGCATGATAACTCCTTACTGGAACATCGGAATCCGAAAATTCCAACGGTGTTAGAAAGAGTACATGTCTGGCTCTCGTATGAACTAGGATTATTGACTTCGCTCTAAAATTAACAAAATGGCCGACCTTTGTACATGTCTGGCTCTCGTATGAACTAGGATTATTGACTTCGCTCTAAAATTAACAAAATGGCCGACCTTTGAAAAAATATTTTTGGAAAATCGCCGATTTTTTACCAAAAACCAAGTTAAAAAATAAGGAAGATCTTCACCGATTGGCTTTATCCTAGTTCATACGAGAGCTATGCACTCCCAGAGAAACGTTGCAAAATTTGGAACCGATTGGATTATTAGTTTTTGAGTTATCGTGCCCGCCATTCGCAACAAAATGTTTAGAGAAAAACGCGTTTAAAGTTTGAGAAGCCCTTCAGCCGTCACTTGATGCTGACACAATAAATCGGCTATATCTTCAAGAGTTCTTGAGATTTTCACTTGAAATTTTGTAGGGACATTCTTTAATCAGTGTAGATTCGAAAAAATCAACAAAATTTTTGACCCCGAGAATGGGGGGGGGGGGGTCCCCTTAAGTCAAAATAGTTCTTCAAAAACTATAAAAAAAATTTTCAAGAATTTTTTGAGGTGTGGATTTATGAAAAACCAGTAAGGAAAGTAGTAAAGTCGAACTTTGAGAGACTTTACATTAAATCGAACGAAAATATATATGACAGCTATATCTAAATCTGAACCGATTTTCACGGAACTTCACGTATGCCATTCTAGGCCTAATTCAGTATGCTGTGCCAAATTTCGTACAAATCGAAAGGTATATAAAGACTTTGGTTCACCATTTACATTAAATCGGACGAAACTATATATGGGAGCTATATCTAAATCTCAACCGATTTTCACGAAACTAAATGTATGCCATTCTAGGCCTAATGCAGTGCGCTATCTTGCAAATCGAAAGATATATAGGGGCTTTGATTCACCATTTACATGAAATCGGACGAAAATATATATGGGAGCTATATCTAAATCGGAACCGATTTCCACGAATCTTACCACACATCTTTCTGGACTTAATTTAGTACGCTATGCCAAATTTCGGGCAAATGAAAAGATTTTTAGGGACTTTAGCGCACCATTTACCTAAAATCGGGCAAAACTATATATGGGAGCTATATATAAATCTGAACCGATTTCCACGAATCTTACCACACATCTTTCTGGACTTAATTTAGTACGCTATGCCAAATTTCGGGCAAATCAAAAGATTTCTAGGACTTTGGCACACCATTTACCTTAAATCGGACGAAAATATGTATGGGAGCTATATCTAAATATCAACCGATTTTCACGAAACTTAACACACGTCATTCCAGACTTAATTCAATACGCTGTGCCAAATTTCGTACAAATCGAAAGATATTTAGGGGCTTTGCTTCACCATTTACATTAAATCGGCCAAAAATATACATGAAGCTATATCTAAATCTGAACCGATTTTCAGAAAATTTAATACACCTCTTTCTAGACATAATTCAGTACGCTGTGCCAAATTTCGGGCAAATCGAAAGATTTTTAAGGACTTTGACGCACAATTAAACTAAATCGGACAAAAATATATATGGCAGCTATATCTAAATCTGAAACGATTTCCACGAAACTTAGCACACATCGTTCTGGACTTAATTTAGTACGCTATGTCAAATTTCGTAAAAATCGAAAGATATTTAGGGGTTTTGCATCACCATTTACATTAAATCGGACGAAAATATATATGAGAGCTATATCTAAACCTAAACCGATTTTTCCCAATTTCAATATGGTTCGTCCTTGGGTCAAATAAATGAGCTGTGCCAAATTTCATCCAAATCGGATGATAAATGCGACCTGTACTTTGTTTACAATTTAACATCAACAGACGGACGGACGGACATGCATAAATCGATTCGGAAAGTGATTCTATGGATATTCTCAAAAGGAAACATGGGTCTGTCTCGATTCCTTTTGCCTATTACAAACATATGCACAAAGACATAATACCATGTACCACAGTGTGGTGAAGGCTATAAAAATTGAAGGACTTTTTGAGGCGTAGATTTAAAAAAAAAATATTTTTTCAAGGATTATTTGAGGCGTGGATTTATAAAATAATTTCTTTCTTTTTTTTCGAGAACTATTTAAGGCGTAAATTTATAAAATAATTTTTTTCAAGGACTTTTTGAGGCTTTGATTTATAAAATATTTTTTTCAAGGACTATTTGAGGTGTAGTTATATAAAATAATTTTTTTCGAGAACTATTTAGGCATACATTTATAAACTATTTTTTTTCAAGGGCTTTTTGAGGTGTAGATTTAGAAAATAATTTTTTTTCGAGGACTATTTGAGGCGTGGGTTTATAAAATATTTTTTTTCAAGGACTATTTGAGGCGTGGATTTATAAAATACTTTTTTTCAAGGACTATTTGAGGAGTGTATTTATAAAATTATTTTTGTTCAAGGACTATTTGTGGTGTAGTTATATAAAATAATTTTTTCAAGGAGTTTTTGAGGCGTAGATTTACAAAATATTTTGTTCAAGGATTATTTGAGGCGTAAATTTATAAAATAATTTTTCGAGGACCTTTTGAGGCTTAAATGTATTAAAAAAATTTTTCCAAGGACTGTTTGAGGCGTGGATTTATAAAATATTTTTTTTCAAGGATTATTTGAGGCGTAGATTTATAAAATAACTTTTTTCAAGGACAATTTGAGGCGAGGATTTATAAAATATTTTTTTAAGGATTATCTGAGGCGTAGATTTACAAAATAATTTTTTTCAAAAACTTTTTGTGGAATGGATTTATAAAATAATTTTTTTTTTCAAAGAATTTTTTAAGAAGTGTGTTTATAAAATAATTTTTTTTTTCAAAGAATTTTTAAAGAAGTTTGTTTATAAAATAATTTTTTTTTTTCAAAGAATTTTTAAAGAAGTGTGTTTATAAAATAATTTTGAAGGAGAGTTTAGACCTTTGGTTGTCATAGAAAAAAATTAAAGTTATCATTTTTTCTAATAATTTTTAATTTTATAATATTTCATAAAAAAATTGAAACACATTTAGAAGTATTTCGAAAAAAAATCCTCATTTCGAAAAAAAATTCACAACTAATTCACAGAAAACCACATTGCTCCAACCCAAATTTGCCAGGACGACTAACAACCATCATCATCATTTGCCAGTACTAATGTTGTGTGTGTATTGTTTTTTTTTCAGTTTTCAAAAAATCCAAATTATCATTGTATTCAAGTTGCTTTCCTTTTGTTGGTCTGTTTAATTTTGCTTTGGTGTTGACATTTAGTGTTGTGGGAATATATATACGGATAATAACAATGTGGAAAAGGACCTCAGTAGACCAGAAGTCACCACACAAGAAACAAAAATATAAAAATTACACAGAACGCCTTTGCATGCAACAAACGCACATGGGAATATGGCATTCGACATGGACATGGACAGATTTAGCAGTTGACGCAGTTACAACACTAACACATATAAATAAACAAATCTAAAAATAAACCAATTCGATACATTCTTACAAATGTATGATTATCGAAAACATGACATTGGATGACATACAAAATGACTTAATTAATATTTTGTAATAGTTGATTAGGTTATTTCGTATTTCGATAGGGAATAACTCCTATCAAGGATTATTTAGGCATTGGCTATTCAAATATATTTTTTCAAGGACTATTTTTTAAATAACTTTTTCAAGGCGTTGATTTATAAAATAATTTTTTTTCAAAAGCTATCAAAGGCGTGGATTTAGAAAATAATTTTTTTCAAAGACTATCAAAGGCGTGGATTTATAAAGTAATTTTTTTCAAAGACTATCAAAGGCGTGGATTTTTAAAATATTCTTTAAAAAATTAGGATTATATTGTCTAAAAACTACACGCTTATAACTCTGAATATCCTTGAAAAATATTCCTTAAAAATCGAGGATTATATTGTTTAAAAAATCCACGCTTATAACCTGAATATCCTTGAAAAATATTCCATAAAAATCAAAAATTATATTGTTTAAAAAATCCACGCTTATAGCTCTGAATATCCTTGAAAAATATTCCTTAAAAATCGAGGATTATATTATTCAAAAAATCCACGCCGAATATCCTTTCAAAAATATAATTTAAAAATCCACGTTTATTACTCTGAATGCCCTGGAAAAATATATTTAAAAAATCCAAGCTTGTATTATTTAAAAAATCCATGCTTTTAGCTCCGAATATCCTTCAAAAAATCATCGCTTTTAGCTCTGAATATCATTCAAAAATATTATTTAAAACCCATGTTTATAGCTCTAAATATCCTTGAAGAAAATATTCTTTAAAAAGTCCACGGTAATATTATTTAAACCCCAAATGTATAGCTCTGAATATCCTTGAAAAAAATATTCTTTAAAAAGTCTTTAAAGCTCTGAATATGCTTAAATGCTTAAAAATATATTACTGAAACTCCACGTTTATAGTCCTGCATATTCTTCACAAATATTCTTTGCAACTTTTTTCTATTTATTTCTTGTATCCTTTTATTATTTATTGAAAAAGGACATATGTATTACATTTGTTAACAATCCATTATCCTTTAGCTTTTATATGTACATGGAGATAGGGTGTAACTCTTACATGTTTTTCACGTGATAAAAAACGAATTTTAATAGCCATTGACATTAGTTAGTATTATTTGTTTTACATACTACTATCATACGTTGTAAATCAACAACAACAATCATAAAAAATACTAGTTCGGCGGCTAGATAACCGTCAATTCGGATGGCATGCCGTTAGCGGTGTCATGTAACATAACGGTTATTATTTATTTTTAATTTGTATTTTATGTCCATATAGAAACAAAATGAAATGACAATTGAAAGGATTTCCGTGTGTGTGTGTTTATTTTGATGAAATGGAAAATGAAAACCCGAATGGAAAACATTTTCTGTCAGTGGGTTATGATTAGAAACAAACAAATTGCATGTTCGTATCGAACGGTGTGTGGTTGGGTTGCAACTTCAATATGGATATTTTTAAAAATAAAAAAATCCAATCCTGTTCGTGTTAACCATTTTGAACTATATATATAAAATTGTAATAGTTGCATGTGTGTATGTATGTATAGAATTATATTAAGTCGACTAAGTAAAATAAACATATCGGAAATAATAGCCTTGATGTAACAACCATCAAGTGTCATTACATTACAATAGTAAATATACCCTATATTATATAGTCAGTATATAATTATGCACTTACAAATGGATTGAAAATAGAATAAATAACATATTATTTAGTTTGTTTTTGAAACATGAATATCCTTTTTAAACCCTTCATTGTTAGGTCATGCTTATAATGGTTAAGGATATCCTTCTTTTTTCGTTAAATGAATAATTAAGGCGTTATAAAAATGGAAAATGATTCCAGGAGGAAATATTCAAGAAGCTATAGCTAAAAATTTTAATTTTTAAAAATCAAATTTTAAGTTTTTTTCTCAATTTTATAAGTTTTTTTTTTAATTTGTATAATTTCTAAATATTCATTAAAATATCCAACCTCTGGATATTTCAAAAAATATATTATTAAAATTTAAAAAAGTTCTTTAAAAAATCCACGCTTAAAGCTTATAATATCCGTAAAATATTCATGAATATCCATGCTTTTATACCTCTGAAAGTTCTTAAGAATATGAACTAAAAAATCCATGTTTATAGCTCGGAATATCCTTAAAAATATTCTTTAACAAATAATTCTTTATAGCTGTGGATATCCTTAAAATAATTTAAAACCAGTAAGCAAAGCAGTAAAGTCGGACTGGACCGACTATATGATACCCTTCACCACTTTGGGTATATTCTACATATGCATCCGTACAATTGCATGTCAATGTTCCCTAGATGAAACATACTCATGTCTTTCTGCAACCTGTGATAAATTTAATTTCATTCGGGAGATTTAGACCATGGGACAAAATTATGGAAAACTATTTAAAGCAAAATTGATACACGCTATTTGGTGTTAAAAATTTAATTTCAATCAGACACTCGTTAGAAATACAAATGGAAGCTATGGCTGCACCTGCACCAATTTCAATAAAATGCAATAACATCATTTAAGTCTCAATTCGATACGTTGTGCAAAATTTCGTGTTAATCGGACAAACATTAGGAGTTTGGTGCACCACTTATGTAAAATCGGACGAATATATATATGTATATGTGGGAGCTACAACGAAATCTAAACCGATTTTCCCGCAACTTATCACTCATCATTCTAGACTCAATTCAGTACACCATACCATATAGGGACTTTGGTGCACTATTTACCTAATATCGGACGAAAATATATATGGGAGCTATATCTAAATCTGAACAGATTTTCACGAAATTTAACACAAATCGTTCTAGACTTAATTCAGTACGCTATGCAACATTTCGTGCAAATCGAAGGATATATAGGGACTTTGGTGAACAATTTACCTAAAATCGGACGATAATATATATGGGAGCTATATCGAAATCTGAATCGATTATCCCGAAACTTAGCACTCATCATTCTAGATTCAACTCGGTACGTTATACCAAATTTCGTGCAAATCGAATGATTTTCAGGGACTTTGGTACACCATTTACATTAAATCGGACGAAAATATATATGGGGACTGTATCTGAATCTGAACCGATTTTCACGAAATTTAACACACGTCATTCTATACTCAATTAAGTACGCTGTGCCAAATTTCGTGTAAATCGAAAGATATATAGGGACAATGGTGCACCATTTACATTAAATCGGATGAAGATATATGTAAGAGCTATATCTAAATCTGAACCGATTATCTCCAATTTCAATAGGGTTCGTCCTTGGGCCAATTAAGTGGCCTGTGCCAAATTTCATCCAAATCGGATCATAATTCGACCTGTACTTTGTCACCAAAAGTACATGGACGGACGGACTGACATGCATAAATAGACTCAGAAAGTGATTCTATGTATATTCCCAAAAGAAACCATGGGTCTATCTCGATTATTTTTGCCTGTTACAAACATATGGTTAAGGATATAAAAAGGAAAAGCATTTCAGGAGGATACATATTCGAAAGTGGAATAATTAATTTTTTTTATAAAATCTTTTAAATTTTTTTATAATCTAATATTCACAACTGTATAAGTTTTTTTTTTACATTTGTAAAATTTCTAAATATTCATTAAAAAATCCACACTCTGAATATTTAAACAAATATATTATTAAACCAGTGAGCGGAGCAGTATAGTCGGACGGGGCCGACCATATGATACCCTACACAACTACTACATAAAGCCTGGGCAATATTTCGTGATATTTACACCCTTTTTTACCGATTATAGGTCAACAACTCCTCTTTCTAAGTCTTGCATATTTTTTAAAATGTTTTTTCTTGAAGTGCATTTTTACGCCATACAATAAAAAATTGATCACTTTAGGTTTTGGTTGATTTGATCTAAACAACCGCTCTAAGTATTTGGTCAGATCCCCTTCACCTTGTAAAATATGTGATGTTCTGTATATAATAATTGCCTCTAGAGCGACTAGAAAATTAAAAATTTTAAAGTTTTCGGTTCATTGTAAGCCCTGTATGAAATCTCAACTTCACCGAAATTTATAAGCGTCGTCCTTGATATTGAAGGTCAACAACTCATCTTGGACATACTATCAACATCTCGAGTATATGTCCTTCAGGAGCAAGTATATACGCCCCAGAATAAAAAATTTTTAATTTTTCACACAAAAGTCAGGGTTCATTTGACCCGCTAAATATTGACCGATCTTTATCAAAACAGGCATGCTTATTCTTAGGCCCGATCCCCTTCTCCATGTAAAATTTCACGATGTTCGGACCATAACTGCGGCCTCTGGAGCGACCAGAAAACCCGACAAAAATTTAGTATTTGGTCCATTTCATTCCCTAAATATTAACCGATCTTTATCAAAAACAATAGGGGTCTTCATTGGCCAGAACCCATCCTACATGCAAAATTTCGTGAAGATTGGTCCATAACTGTGGCCTGTATCGTGTTTACAAATTATAGTGGACAGACGGACGGACGGACACACATGTATAGATCGACTCAGCTAGTCGAGATATGACGATCGGTATACTTAAAGGTGGGTCTAGGACCAATATTTCGCGGCGTTACAAACTTTTGGGGCTGCACAAAGCTATAATACCCTGACAACATAGTTGTGTAGGAAAAAAATTCATGCTTAAAGCCTATAATATGTATAAATATGTTTAAAGTATTCTTAAAAATCCATTCTTAACGCTTATAATATCCTTAAAAATTAATATTAAAAAATCCACGTTTATACCTCTGAATGTTCTTAAGAATATGAATTAAAAAATCCACGAATATAGCCCGGAATATCCTTAAAAAATATTCTTTAAAAAAATCACGCTTATAGCTATGGACATCCTTAAAATTAATTAAAACATGATCGCTTATAACTCAATATATAATCTTTAAATATTATTTAAAAAAATCCACGCAAATAGCTCTGGACATCCTTAAAAAATATTATTTTAAAAATCCACGATAAATATTTGAACGAGGAATATGAAAGACACTATAACTAAAAATGAATTTTTAAATACCCATTTTTCCAAACAGTATACATTTTTTGTCAAATCTCTATAATTTCCTTCTTTAAGCTCCTCACCCCCTCCTTTGTCAAATTCCATTTTTCACCCATGCCATCATTTCTCTTATTCACCCACATAATAATATTTTTTTTATAACATTTTGTTATAATTGCAATATTGACGACATTTCATTGATGTGTCACTGATTATGTCATGTTTTATGTTTTTTTTTTTTTTGCTTTTTATTTTTATAATCCACAATATAACGTTAATGTGAAAAGACTTAGTAACAACATACAATGCGATTAGTGTTTAACTTATAACTGTCGCAGTTTGTGTGACAGAACATTAATGGTTTTGAAACCGGATGTCCGCATGTGGTAGACTCATACACAAACACCCGTTGTTGCGAAGGAAAGTGGTTGCATATTGTTTCGAACGGAAAATTGCTCAAAAAGGCAACAAAAAATGTGTAATATATATATATATATATATATATATCACACAATTAATATTAAAAATGTTATGAATTGTATTGGAAAAAATCCCAATTCTTCAGAAAATGTTTTTCAAAAAATCCACCTTAAAACATATTCCCCTAAAACAGAGGTCAACAAACAGCTGCCTGTCGGCGCTATGAGAAATTACCAATGCAATCAAAGCTTTTCTCGTCATCGAACATGGTGTATGCTTCGCAACCAGCGTGACCGTTGTGCCTCTAAAGTAGGTACCATTTTTTTTTTTGCCTTCCCACTTTTGTACCACTTTTTTATTTCCATACAAAATGTGCCACTTTTTGAAATTTTGCGCAACTTTTTTATATCCTTTGCCACTTTGTTTTAGAATGTTCGCACACGAAAATATTTACTAAGGAAATATTTATGTGGAGCATTATTCAGTTAGTTTTATTGAACTTATTTTCGAAACTGTCTATTATAATCATTATTATATTCTGTGGTACAGGGAATTGATATTTAGCGTTTATTTGTAACATACGGAAACAAAGCATTTGCAAATGTAAAGCAACTGAAGGTAACATTAATTATCCGAAGGAGATGACATTTAGTACGTCTCATTTTTTAGTCTATCAAAATTTTTGAGAATCGGTATATAAGTATAGATCCCATAAAAAAGATAGGGCGCATAAGACCTTACGTTTTTCCAATTGAGACGAAATATGAGATACTGACTTGGGATGAGAACAATATGAGTTTTGTTAAAATCGTCTCAAATATTGATATATTTTCATAAAAGGCTAAACTTTTGTCCGATTTTAAAATTTGTAAGTAACGTCCATATATAATTTCATCAGATTTCATGTATATATGTAGCAAAATAGTGTGGCACATTTTGTGCCACATTTTCAAAATATATGTGCCACTTTTTCTCAAAAAGTTTTTTTTAGGAAATGAATAGGAAAATATATCCTTTTCATAATATTTGTGTTTACTTATAAAATAATCGGTAAAAATTCAAAACATATTATAAAACTTCTCGAAAATATCAAACAATATCAAATTATAATACTCTGAATGGCTTCAAAAAATTATTAAAATTTATGTTTGCAGATAAAGTTTTTAAAAGTCTACGTTCGGAATAGCCCCTGAAAATGTTTTCTTAGCAACTCAATCGGAACATAGTTTCCGAATAAATCTAAGCATTGAATGACCTCGGAAAACAGTTTTTCTGAGAGTCCTCGGGAAATAGTATTCGAGCTAAGAAAATAGTTGCTAAAAACCCTATACTAAGAATGCCCTTCGGAATATAGAATTTTAACAATTTACGCTTTGAATAGCCGTACAAGGTATGTTCTTAACAAAATACATTCCCATTCGGGAAATATGTTTTTAAAAATTTTCATATTGAAAACCCCTTAAACAAAAAACAAATTAAAAAGTCGGTACCAATAGACCTACCAAAAATATTCTTTTAATAATGTAGGCTTCTAATAGACGCATAAAATCGTCGCTTCTAATAGACCTCACAAAAAATATTAAAAAAACTCGTCGCTTCTTATGGAACCCCAAAAAAAAAAAAAAAATTCTTTAAAAAGTATACTCTATTAAAAGAGAGGATGTCTGAACCCTCTCTTTTAATAGACACCCAAAAAAAATATTCTCTAAAAAGTCGTCGCTTCTAATAGCCCCACGAATAATTTTTAAAAAACATGTTCACTTTTTATATTCTTAATAAAATATAATATTCTTAATAAAATATATCAATTGACCATCGAAAATATTCTTTACAAAATCTAGGCTTCCATTAGCCCTCAAAAAATATTCCTAATAAAATGTAAGCTTTTAATTGACTATCAAAAATATTCTTCAAAAAATCGAATCTACGCTTTTATAAACTTCAAAAATATTCATTAACAAACCCCCAAAAAATTTTCTTTTAAAAATCTACACTTCGAATGGAACCAAAAACAAAAGAATCCTAACAATTATTTTAAAAATAAATCCACGCTTTCGGACTCCAAAATATAATTTTTAAAAGATCCACACTAAAGAATTTTTTTTAAAAATATTTCGTTTCTTCTAGACCAACAAAAAATTATTTAAAAAGTCTTCGATTTCCCAAAAATTACGACCACTAACAATTACTCTTAACAAATAATCTAATCGTTAAAAAGTTTACGGTACAAAAAATACGAAATTCAAGTTTTGATTGGATCTCAAAATTTATTCGTTAACAAAGACACGTCTTTCAAAAACAAAAAATCATACTCTAAATAGACCTAAAAAATATTCCTTGAAAAATTCCACGCTTTTTAATGCACTCCAAATAAACTTCTTTAGTAAATCCTCCCTCTATATAGGTCTAAAAAATATTCTTAGTTTTTATTTAAAAAAAGTAATATTATTATTATTTCATCCACTTCATAAAGGACCTCACAAATATTCGTTAAAAACTCCATAATCTGAATAAAATTAAAAAAAATAAAATCTTCAAATACCAAGCTCTGAACAGTACTCTAAACATAAGATTGTTTGCCAACACTGAATAATTTTTAAATAAATATATTTAAACTCAATCCTTCAAAAAGTCCATACTTTTATATTAAAATCTATATTACTGGTGCTCAAAAAAGAATTTAAAAACCAGTAAGGAAAGTAGTAAAATTGGACGGGGCCGACTATATGACACCCTTCACCAATTTAGGTATGTTCAACAGATGAATCCTAACAGACGTCGCATTTTTAAAGGACCAGTAAAATGAAATTCTGCAGCCGATACTAAATTTTTTATTTGGTCAGATAAAGAAGCTATACCTAAATCTGAACAGATTCTCAGGAAACTTAACACACATCATTCTAGACCTAATTCATTTCACTGTGCCAAATTTCGTGCAAATCGAAAGATATATAGGGTATTTGGTGGACCATTTACATTAAATCGGACGAAAATATATATGGGAGGTATATATAAATCTGGACCGATTTTCAGGAAACTTAACACACATCTTTCTAGACCTAATTCAGTACGCTGTGCCAAATTTCATGCAAATCCAACGATGTATAGGGACTTTGGTACACCATTTACATTAAATCGGACGAAAATATATATGGGAGCTATATCTAAATATGGACCAATTTTCATGAAACTTAGCACACATCATTCTGGACCTAATTCAGTACTCTATGCCAAATTTCGTGCAAATCTGAAGATATATAGGCACTTTTGTGCACCTTTTACCTTAAATCGGGCGAAGCTATATATGGGAGCTATATCTAAATCTAGACCGATTTTCACGAAACTTTACACACATTATTCTTGACATTATTCATTACGCTTTGCCAAACTTCGTGCAAATTGAAGGATATATAGGGACTTTGGTGCACCATTTACATAAAATCGGACGAAAATATATATGGAAAATCTGAACCGATTTTTCCCAATTTCAATAGAGTTCGTCCTTGGGCCAAATAAATGAGCTGTGCCAAATTACATCCAATTCGAATCAAAAATGCGGCGGACTTTGTTTACAATTTAACATGGGCAGACAGACGGACGGACATGCTTAAATCGACTTAAAAAGTGATTCTATGCATATTTTCAAAAGGAACCCTGCATCTATCTCGATTCCTTTTGCCTGTTACAAAAATATGCACAAAGACATAATACCCTGTACCATAGTGTGGTGAAGGGTATGATTACACTTTAAAAAATATTGTTTTATTTAAAATTCTAGCTATAAATCGACCTAAAAAGTGGATTTTAAAAAATAGTTTTTACTCAAAGGTTAGAAATGCCCATCAAAAATATTATTTTAGAAAATCTTCGATCTATATGGTTCTCGAAAAATATCCACTCTCTAAATGCCTCTCAATATATATTCGTTCAAATATGCACGATTTGAATGGTTCTCGAACATTTTTTCTTTACAAAATGCATGCTCAAAATGACCTTACAAAATCGACTATCGGAATGACATAAATTTAAAAAATAACCACGCTGTACATGACCCTGAAAATGTTAACAAAATTCGACATTTATACCTTAGAATGTCCCACTAAATTAAAATATAGACAATCCACTCGTATACCCATGAATGGTACTTAAAAATAATCAGCAAAAAACCCATCGTAATAGTTCGGAAGATTCCTGAAAATAGTATTTCTAAATTATTGTTTTTCGACTCCATTATTCTGGAAAAATAATTTTATTTTCGATATTTTCTTAAAAATCACAACCTATAACTGTCCTTGACAATATATCTTCTTCAAGTGGCAACCCAGTATTTAACAATTGGCTGAGGCGAGAATGTGTGTGACTTCTTCTACCAAATGTCAAATGTGATGTAATCGATTGCTATCAAATGATTTATTGTCCAAATAAAAAGCACACATTCTCCTGTCACTGTCAATGATTGTTATCAAAAAGAGAGAAAAAAGAAAATTTGAACATGACTTGACTTCAATACACTGAGATATTCTTTCAAAACAATAAATGGTAAAAATATTTATGAGTATGACATTTTCAAAAAAAATGTAGAGAAAATCCAATTCATAAAAAAAATATTATTACCAATGATTGCATTAGATGTAAAATATTAGAGATTATCCATATATATGTTTTATAAACGCTACATTAGATGTAAACATGATTAAATTTAAATCATTTTTTTATCTGTTCCAGTACCCTTAAGAATTTTCTATTAATCGAAACTGTTTATACATCTGAAAAGTTTTACAACTTTTTGAGTATCGGAATAGACCAAAAACAAACCCGATCGAGAGTACTTCATATTGAGGCAATATAAAACCCTTCAACATACGTCAAATCGATCGAAACTTTTAGGGTGAATCGAATAAACAACAATCGGCCAAAAATGTATATTCGTATGGGAAGGTGTTTTGCCAGAATTTCTACAAAAAAAATAATCATTTCAAAATACGTATTCAATCTTTAGGGGTTTGTTATTAGCCCGATTTTTTTAAGTATTTAATTTTTTGTTTTTAATTTTCATTGAGGAGAGAATATAAAAAATGCACCATTTAAATTTCATTGTTCTTAAATACCCCTCATTTTCTATTTATAATCCCCCCAAAACTCGTTCAACCAAAAATCATTTAACTCTATTAACCATAGCCATTAACTATTAAATCAATCAAAAATATATTTTTATTTTCAGCATTTTTCCCCAAAAGTAAAAATATTTTCTTTGAAAAATGAAAATAAAAATAAAGAAATAACTTCATTAATAATGCATATCATAGACGTCTATCATGCAGAAAGAAAACACAGCAACAACAAGAACAGCAAAACTGAATCGATAGCATGGCTTGGCTTTCAACAAGCACCAGTTACCAATTTAATATTTAATGTTTAATGGTTTTGACAATTTGACCCAAATTCTTTAGTTTCAACGATAGACGAAGTGAAGGCAAGAAAAACTAAAACTGACTTTAGTGAGAAATGATTTTCCAAAAAATCACAAGAAAGTCATGAAATTCCAAGAAAAAGAAGGATATACTTTGTGGACAAAGTTTAGAGGGGGAAAGGGGTGAATTCAGTTTTGCTACAGAATTGGGAAGAAAATTGCTGTTGAACTTTTGGAACATATTTTAATGCAATGGAATATGCAGATTTCAAATGTTGGGAATTTGAAGGTAATTTATTTGTAAATTATAATGAACAGCTTCCAAATATACTAAATGGACTTAATATAGCACCACTGCAGATATATCAACCCTTCAATTTATAAAATCCAAAGGAACATATCGCTGGAGAAACAAAACCCAGACAAACCAATTTTTTAATATAAACAATATTTTAGGGAGGATCGAAATTTGTAAAAAAATAATTTAATGAATGAAGAATTTTAAATTTTGACAAAAGCAGAGCATTTTTTATAATACCTACTTGATTCCTGGGCAAAAATTATTTTTTCCCCAACTTGAAGGCAAAGACTTGCCTCATCTAATAATTTAACATTTTTAGAGATGGGCAGTGGGTAAATACCCAAAGGGTAAATACCCAGTAAATTGGGTAAATACCCGATAAATTAGATAAATTAAACTAGACAAAAAATACCTTAAATCGGGAGATACGGCTATATTAAAACCATTTTGGATTTCTATATTTGCTTTGACCTTAAAAACATGTATGCAATGTTTTGGCCGCCTATGTCAAGTGGTTCGGCAGTTAATGAGTTTATATCCAATTTTTGGGTAAAAACTCGGGTATTTACCCAAGTATTTACCCATGTCTTTAAAGTATCGTAAAACTATCCATTCTAAATCGATTTTATTACAGAAACCCGGTAACAGGGTGTAAGATGTTGTATTACCGACTCAATGTAGTAAATACCCAAATAAATACTCGCAAATTGGTATTTACCCACCTCTTGGGTATTTACCCGGTAAATACCATCTCTAAACATTTTCTAATACTACTTCTAGAGGTGTGATTTTCAGTCTTCCCAAGTAAAAAAGTGTCAATCGGTGTTGCTGACAGATGTATGGCCTCAGCCTACGATATATGGAGTATCGATTTATTCTGACTTTTGTATACAATTAAGGAGATCAGGCAAATTACTGTCCATTATCGATGTGGACCATTTTTTATTAATTTATATTTTTGAAAATTGTGACGTTTGTAGGAGAAATACCGAAGGTAATGAACCTATCTGACCGATAGTTGCACTAAATCTATGGTTGGTATTTAAGTTCGCCATATTTAGATCACACAGGATTTACCATTCCAACATATCAAAGTGTTGGCTATCTGTGGGAAGGTACCAAAAGAAATTGTCTTATAGAACTCAACTGCTGATATTATGTAGGTTTGGTAAAAATATTAATATGGACAACAATTGCATTAAATCGGACACTCTATTCGCATCATATAAAATTTACACATTTATCAAAAGGTTGGCCCTTGGTGGGGGTTATATCAGAAGGAGTGGAGAGATGGATCCTACCTTTGGACTTGATCTGCACTTTGTAAAATACTGCAATTAGCAAAGTTTGAATGAACTCGGATAATCCGTTCTCTTCATATGAGAATTTGAAGAGGATACTAATAAACGACATATTCAAATATAATAAATGTTTGGTTAATATTGGGATGTGCAATGTTGCTTCAATTCGCATGATTAAAATTAAACAAGTTCGAAGATAGGAATATAGGTCCACACCTTCTGGTATCCATTTCACAAAAAAATCAGCATTTTGCTAAACAAAATTTGGTATTAGATTTAAATTTGGACGAAATATTACAAAATTATAACCAAATCGGTTACTCTCTTCGAGTGTTATCGTCCGCACTACCCAGCACGACAAAAATGGACGGACATTGGTAAAAGAAACATGGATTGTAAAACCAATATTTCGACGAGGTAAATTTTTATCGTAGAAGATTTATAAAATGTTAAATGTGTCGTTTAAGTGAAAATAGTATTAATATTTGACACATATGTACATCATTTTAAAGCATGAAGGTGGTGTCATAATCTACCCATATATTAGAACATCACAACATTTTATAATGTTAAGAGTATGTAAGTATTAAGTTAAGTAAGACTTAGAATTTGGCAAACACATTATTGACTGTAATCCGATATTTAGTGTTCTCATCGTTCTCAAATCTTTCTACAAAAAATATCAATTTCAAAAAAGTAGCCCCAGAGTTTAAGAAACCTTTTCAACCAAATTGGCTATAATTTTGAATTCCTAGTTTTTATTGTATTGCAAATCTTCTTAGTAATAATGATCAATATTGGTCCACTTCTTCTGATAGTACGCTTTCTAAGCAAATTGGCTGTAATTTTGATATTCAATTCTCATTTGGTATCATATCTTATTCATTTTCTACCAAAAATGATCTGGTAGTCCCCCATAAAACAGTACGCCTATTTTGTGGTGTTTGGGCACATTTTCCAATAATAAATATAGATTCACATTTTATGATTGCTCCCAAACGGTTGTACCATGGCGTAGGCCGCAATAAAAAAAGGTCCCGAACGATTACAGGTATTTCATGTGTCCACCTGGTAGCGGGTATAAAATGCCCGGCTGAACTTAACGTCGATTTTTTATTTGTTTTATACCAAATTAAGGCCGTCGTTTGTATATACCTTAAGTGGTTAGGGTATATAAGTAGCTACTTTCGGGTATAAAATATTCATTTGGACATTTTTATAAAAAATATGAAGAATTTAATATACAAAAATATTATATTCAATTTTTTTTCTGTTGATTTGTGTATGTCCGTCTGCTGAGACCACGGAAATTTGACACATACATTGTTCTTACTCATCCGAATTTGTATTTGAAGTCCTCATCATTCTCAAATTTTTCTACAAAAAAATTTTAATATGGGTCTATACTTCAAAGTAGCCCTCATATAATTGTACCACCCAAAATTCGATATTTTAGATAGTTTAAAGACGTTTTTAACCAAATTGGCTATAATTTTGTATTTCTAATTTTCGGTGTACAGCAAATCTTCCTGGCGAAAATAATACGGTTACCTTTTTCTGGTTATCTGGTTTTTTATCAATATTGGCTCTTTTTTTGGATGGTCCCCAAATAATCGCTATTTTTTCGATTTTGTTCAGTAAATACCATAATAAAGGGTGCTATATACAAAGGTCACGAACTGTCGGATATAAAAAGCCCGGTTAAACTTAACGTCGTATTTATTAATTTAAGATAATTTAGGGGACATCCTACGCGGCATCCTGCATATACAAATCTGTTTCGATAAGACATTCAGTTCTAACTTAAATATTGCACTTCGCGTAATTTATCTATTGCGAGGTTTTTAATCCTCTGAGAAAATTAAATAAAAATTTGATAATAAAATAACAATAAGGGTGGAAGTTTCAGCTAGCACCTGTAACATACCTTAACTTTAACATAACGCAAAATGTCAAATTACAGCCATTTCGGTTCAGAATGCACCAAAGACAAATGCGTATACGATTATGAAAATACAAAAAATGTGGCGTAACCTTTTTTATGAAATAATGGGTTTATACCTAAAATATGTTTGTAATGAAGTTGTTTTCACAAAACAAAAAATCCCAAATTACATCCACTTCGATTGCAAAATGCGATTAATACCTTACCGTACCGATATATGGACTATGACGAAAATAAAGTGATTTTCCCACCAAAATACTAGAATGTCAATTTGAAGCCATTTCCGATGGAAAGTGAGCATAGGACCATCATAGAACTTCTATTGGGTGGTCATGGGCTCATATTAAATATTTTTAGTAGAAATATTTGCCACTCAATGAGAACTGAAATTAAGGGGACGTCCCTACAAAATTTCAAGTGAAAATCTCAAGAACTCTTGAAGATATAGCCGATTTATTGTGTCAGCATCAAGTGACGGCTGAAGGGCTTCTCAAACTTTAAACGCATTTTTCTCTAAACATTTTTTTTTTGCGAATGGCGGGCACAATAGCTCAAAAACTAATAACCCAATCGACTTCAAATTTTTACACGTTTCTCTGTGAATGTATAGCTATCGTATGAACTAGGATAAAGCCAATCGGTGAAGATCTTCCTTATTTTTTAACTTGGGTTTTGGTACAAAATCGGCGATTTTCCAAAAATATTTTTTCAAAGGTCCACCATTTTGTTAATTTTGGAGCGAAGTCAATAATCCTAGTTCATACGAGAGCCAGACATGTACTCTTTCTAACACCGTTGGAATTTTCGGATTCCGATGTTACAGTGAGGAGTTATCATGCCCGCCATCAAAAATAAGGACTTTTCTTTAATTACAAAAAACAACAACAAAACAATAACAAAATTTTTTTGTAAATTATTTTTCTTCTATTTTAAATCTTCAAGTATATATGTGTTAAGTTACAAACCTTAACAAGCATTGGTTTTGATTTACCAGCCCATTGAAAATCTAGAAAAAATAAAATCGAGAATGGGGGGTTCCCTTAAATAATATTAATTGTACCCTTCACCACACTGTGGTCCAACACCGTTATGGAGTCAATAGACATTAAATTTTCCAAACCCTACTGGTTTCTTATTTTAACTTTTTTACCAACTCATTTTTTTTTAATTTCCTTCAATTTTTAAGCATGTCGACGGAATAATTAAAATCTTTTTTTTTTTTTTTTTGATATAGCACTCGTAATATTTCCGTTGAATTTACTGCGTATGGTTTGCTATATTCTCAAATTTTATCCTGATAAATTATTCTGTCTTATTTTAATTAATATTTAATTTTTATAATATCCCTCAACGTACTCTTCTTTATTATTTCCACGATGACACTCTAACCAGGAAAAAGTAATTAAATATCTGGTTTTTAAGACTTTTCATAAATTTCTGATTTTAGTTTTTACATAGAAAGCCCATTGTATTATTTTGAAGAAGAATAAGTAGATCCATAGAATGTTGACAAAAATCCTACCAGTAAGCTCATTTGGCCTTAATTGATATCCTTTGGTTGGGCTCATTTTGTAAACCCTTACTTTTTGACATGACATTTGAGTCAGTCGTATTATTTTCAGTCAGTGTATTATTTTTTAATATTATTTAAAGCCTTCCCAAACCTCCACTCATTTATTTTCGTCTATTAGAGTAATTTAGGTGATGATAGGCCGTATTAATATTTAAAAAATGTTTAACTCATATTTTTCTTGATTGTTTTCAAACACCTTCAAATACGCTTTTCAAAAAAAGAATATTTTCAAAATCATTTCTACTTATTTACAACAAGTAATAAAAATTTACCTAAGTTAATCCCTTAATTTCCTAAAAACCATTTGATTTTTTGCTTTCTTTATCAGCCAAACTTCTAATGAAGTGTGCTTGAAATACTTGTGGGTCTATGCATAGGTATACGTTTGTACTGTGTGTTTGTGTGTACACAACATTATGGGTTAATTGAGTTTTAATATACTTACCAAAAGTTGTTCTTGTTTTGCGCAAAATACTCTTTGCTAAAGGTTAAAACCTTACGAAAATATTCCCTTTTGTCATGCTGATGTGTGAATGGTTGGGTTATGGACAATTAACCAAAGACATTGGTATGGTTTGGTTTTCATTCGATATGCTTAATTAATTTCAGATGGAAAATTTTTTGCAATAATTTTTCATTTATTTTTAATGAATATATTTTTTAACAATTTTTTCACTTTAATTTTCCACAGAGATTATTTTATTTGTAATTTTATTTTATTTTTGTTTAATTTTTAATATTTATATTTTATTTGTAATATATTTATTTTGTATTTTACTGATTTATTTTCATATTAAATTGTTGTTGGTTTTATAATATTTTTTCCTGATATGTTTTTGTTTTATTTCTGATCGATTTTAATTTAATTGAATTATTGATACGTGTTTTATGCGTTACGATATGATAAATTGTATTAATTTAACACTACAGTTATGCAATTAATTTTTGTAAAACATTTTAGGTTGTTGTTGTTTTTTAGATATGCAAATTTTTTTGTGTTGGAATTTTATTTCTTTTTTTTTTTTTTGGTTTGGTATTTCTGCCAGCCGGTTTTGCTGCTTAAAAATTCTCTGTGTCTTTCTGAGTTTTATTTTTCCCCTGACAATTTCCGTTTAATTTTTTCAGCAAAGGTCATGTTGACATTTTTTTGCATGCAGGGGTCACCGTAAAAACAACACAGCAGTTAATGGCGAAGACAATTTTGTAGTATTTTTTATTTTAAAATATCCTCAAATAATCCTTGCTGTGGTTAATACACATTTGTTTCATTTCTCACAAATAAGACCATGGACAACAATCCACATTTACTTTTTTTGTAACAAATGTTTTCTTTGCCAAACACGAAAGCCACACGACACACGAACGAAAAGAAATATAAATTTTTGCCTTTCAAGCAAAAATGACCGACAACGTAACTACCATTTTAATACACACGGCCAATAACAATAACAACAAAAACATGAACGAATACAAGAAGCTGAGAACATGCTTAAAACACGATTATACTAATGGTATGTACCGTTGTTCGACTGGCTTCTTAATACACGTTTGGGTTAACGAGGATATACGAAACAAACGAAAAAGACATGAAGAAAATTTTATTTTATTTTTTGTTTCTTGACACAATCACAAGGTTACTTTGGTTTTCATTTATTTATTTTTTTTAATTATTAATTTTTTTCAATATTTTCCACTTTTTCCTTTTCACATTGATTTAATTAATTAAACAAAATATGCCTTCTTCTTTCATAGTTAAATCACCGTAAACAACATGGCAACACTGGTGCGCACGCCAACACAACAAACCGTCATTACTTTTATATACATAACACTCCGACGGATGAGCTAAAACTGAATTTTTGGGTAAAAGTTTTGTTGTCGCAAAGGACATCGGGTTTGTTTTGTTGCTGCATGCCTTTCGCCGTAAAACATAGAGCTACATACGATGGGAGCCAGCCACTACGTACGTATACGCAATAAAAAGAGCGGTTGTACACGGACAGTAAAAAGAGTACAAGATTCAACATACTCCCCCAAGCACTCACAAACACGCACACACTCAACTAACAGCACGCATTGTTGTGCAAACTCAACATAACCGCGTGCTTGTGCTGTGCTGTGCTCATTAACAACAATGGTAAATGGGGAAACAAACTGTAATTCGCTCACTCTCTCACACATTCTCAGTGTATGCTGGACGAGATAAAAGTCTCCACTTTTCTAAAGCATACTTTCAGGCGCTCACAATGAATAGCTGAATTCAATACAATCTACTCAACACAATGGAGCTTTATCATCACACAAATAATAAAGCGAAGAGAAAGTGCACAGGTGAGAGATAAATAGAGAGAGAGAGAGAGAGAGAGAGGGAGAAAGTGAGTGTAACAATCATAGAGAACAGCGAAATAAAACAACGGGGAGTAATTACAAAAGAGAAAATGAGAATTAAACGGGAAATTAAAATAAAAACAGAGAGTTAATTTGTGTGTAAAAAGTAGTGAGTGTAGAAAACGACTCTCTCTCGTGTGATTTTCCTTAAACTTCGCCGTTTTTTAAATGAAAGAAAGACCAAAAAGGAAACAAACCGAAACAAAAACATTATCATCATAACAAAGTTATTAAATGTTTTAACTTAATAGCCGCAACAAAAATATTTTTTTGGTGAAAATTCTAAAAAACAGCAAAGAAAAACAACAGAAACGTGGCCAAGAATTTTTGTGGTATTAGATTAAGGTCCCTATTAGTAGCAAAACTATTAGACTTTTTTGTTGTATGGAGTTTTAGTTTTTTTTTTTCTCCCATATTTGTATATTTTTCTTCTAAGACCTGTGATGGCCTTTTTCGTTTGTTTTCTTGTCCGATATTCGTAAGCATGCAGCAGTAGCAGCAGTTATGCGGTTATTAAACAATTTGTTGCATGGAACATATTAAGCGATAATTTCAACACGTTTTCTAAATTCCTTGAGAGCCGAAATACACACACATGCACACCCAAAAATAATACGAAATGTAGAACAACGTAATAACATTACATAGTATAATTTGTTGACTTTGGTTAATTTTTTTTTATCGCTTCTTTTTTTTTTTTTTTTTTTTTTTTTTTGGTAGGTAATTAATGATGACCTCAGCTATAGCGACACACGTTCACACACATATATAAATGATTTTTAAGTGATGATACGCCTAATATGTGTAACGTTTTAAGAAAGTTTTAAAAAAGGGCAATAGGAACAAGGGGTTGTTTGTTTTTATAAACTGTAGCAATTCACTTGAAGTGTTTTATTTGAAAAGGGTGGAATTTCATCTTCTTATTTTATGGCTAAACAATTTAGTATCGTATAACTTGGAAGCAATAAAAAAACATTATGACACGGGCATACACGACGATATATGCCCGGGCATATATGACGATATATGCCCGTGTCGTAATGTTTATATCCACCACATATACTTTTTAATATAATTAAAAATTGTCTTTACTCAATTTGGAAAATACAGACCCATATAAAACACGGCATGTACATTAGAACTTCTACTGGGTTAACTCCTTCTATGAGAATTTATTCGACATACAAGAAATGGAATTAGCAAGTTAGATCTGTTGGGTTGTCCCTGGTTGTACAATGTTTAGATATAATATAAATATCAAAATTCATACAAATCCTTCGTAAGGAAAGCCTTAAAATTAGCCTAAAATTATTAACTAATTCGGAGGTATGTGGATGCTACTTAGAAGTATATTGTGACAATTGCCACACCAGCCAATTAAGAAAAACAACAAAAAAAAAATTGAACCGATTAACATCAATACATACACATGCCATTCTGCAACTTTTTCTAAATATTATAGCACACCCGATACTCACTATACGGTAATATAAATTAGACACCCGTTCGAATTAATGGGGAAGCCATGTCTGCATCTGCACCCATTTCAAAAAAAAAAAAAAAAAATAATAATTGGATACGTTGTGCAAAATTTCGTGTCGATCGGACAAACATTATGAGTTTGTTGCACCATTTTCCTAAAATCGGACGAAAATATATGAGGCAGATATATCTAAATCTGAACAAATTTCAGGAAAATTAACACACGTCATTCAAGACTTAAGTCAGTACGCTATGCAAAATTTCTTGCAAACCGAAAGGTAAATAGGGAATTTGATACACTATTTATATTAAACCGAAGGAAAATATATCTGGAAGCCATATCTAAATCTGAACCGATTTTTCACGAAACTCAACACACACCATTCTAGATCTAATTTATTACGCTAAGCTAAAATTAGTGCAAAACAGAAGATATATAGGAACGTTGGTACACCATTTACAATAAATCGGACGAAAATATATATGGGAGTTATATCTACATCTGGACCAATTTTCAGGAAACTTAACACACATCATTCTAGACCTAATTCATTAAGCTATGCCAAATTTCGTGCAAATCGATAGATATACAGGGACTTTGGTACACCATTTACATTTAATCGGACGAAAATATATATGGGAGCTATATCTAAATCGGAACAGATTTTCACGAAACTTAACTTTCATCATTATACTCCTAAAAATCGGTTCATTTGAAGATATAGCTTTTATATATATTTTCGTAAATGGTTCACCAAAGTTCCTATATATCCTTCGATTTGCACGAAATTCGGCATAGCGTACTGAAATAAGTCAAGAATGATGTGTGCTAAGTTTCGTGGAAATCGGTTCAGATTTAGATATAGCTCCCATATAATTTAACTTTCGTGGAAATCGGTTCAGATTTAGATATAGCTCCCATATAATTTTTTGTTCGATTTTATGTTAATGGAGCACCAAAGCCCCTATATATCTCCCGTTTTACACGAATTTTGAATAGCGTACGGAATTAAGTCTTAAATGATGTGTGATTAGTTTCTTGAAAATCAGTTCAGATTTACAGATATAGATGTAGGGATTGATGTTAGTCGGTTTGTATATAGATAGAGATCACATATTTAAGTTCGTTCAATTTCACGTAAATGTTTCTTCGAAAAGGCGACGTCTTTTAGGATACATATGTAGAATATACCCAAAGTGGTGAAGGGTATGATATAGTCGACCCAGTCCAAATTTACTAATTTTCTTACTGGCTTCTATTATTTTTTTTTATTATGTCTCAGTTCGAGATTGCTTTAATTTATGTTTTGTTATATTTCCAACTTATTTCATCCAATGAAGGTGCACTTCATTCATAACATTCTTCTTTACATCTCCTGCTGTTAACTCTAAGTCGTTTTATGTTACTGCAAAAGCTTCACACAGTAAAGCTTAATATTCACTGTTAACGGCCAACTGTTACATTACGAATACTGGGAAATGTTAATACCATTTTACTGGGTATAACACTTTTTAACACACAAAAACTAAACTCGTCGATATAATTCCCCAACAGTTATTGGGATGTGAATATTTTTATTTTATACAGTAAAGTACTGTTGTAGCGAACTATGGGAACCAAGGAAATTAGTTCATTATAGACGAAGTTCGTTATATCCAATGAAAGGCAAAATCCGGGATTAGCAGAAAAAAATATGTTGAGTTCCAAAATATGTAATTTTTCTGTCTTTTTGGTAATAATTTAGCAGCTTCTCTTTTCCTTTGATGAACCTGATTTTTTTTGTGAGTAAGTTTGTCATCGTTGAGTATGAAAAATTGGACAGAATAAATAGTTCGTTAAAAAAATCGCTATATCCGTAGTTCGCTATAAGAGTAATGATGAAAAATATGTCTTAAAAATTCAGGACCAAAAAATGTGATTAAATAAAAAAGTTCGTTATAATCGGTGTTCGTTATAAGCGTATATAAATAAAATCAACCACAAATCAAATATAAATCAACCACAATGAGAATAATGGATTTTTATGAATTATGATAATTTTTATAAATAATAACCTAGCATGCGTATTTATGTGAGCTAATAGCCATACTATTAGGTACACCACAATATGGGGTGTATATTAAATTTGTTATTGCGTTTGCAATGCAACGAAATATTCATCTGAGCCCCCATAATGTAGGAGAGAGGAGGCACCATTGAACACTTCTTGCTTTTAAGCTTCATAACATGTTTATATTCTACACAAATATGTTGTCAGTGTATTATAGATTTTTGCAGCCCCAAGAGTTTGTAGCGCTATATATATACTATATACTATTGGTCTTAGAACAATAGTATATAGTATATATAAGTATATAGATCTCGACTAGATGAGTCGATCTAGACATGTGTGTCCGTCCGTATGTTTTTGCATGTAGGAAGTATATTGTTTTTCTTATGATCCGCTATTTCTTAGGGGATGAAATGGACCAAAAACGTCTGTTTTACTGCTTGAAAGATGACAAATTGTGCATTTTATGACGTATATATTTACTCCTGAAGGTCATAGACCTTTTAATTGCTACCAATTATATTGATGTATGTACACAAATGTGGGAGTCATACTTAAATATTTAATATTAAAATTAATATTAATTAATATTTAATATTAATATAAAATATTTAGGTGATATTGAAACGATATTTAGGGTTAAAATTAACCGAATAATTTAATTGTGTCAGATTTTCTAGAGGCCATTATAATATGCAGAACTTTACACATTTTCAAAGGTGAAGCGGAACAGTCCAATACTTAGAACGGCTGTTTAAAACCGCAGAAAGTTAGATTTTCGTGGTAGTTGTGTAGGGTAACATATGATGGTCGGCACCGCCCAACTATACTGCTCTGCTCACTGGTTTCTGAATATCTTAGAGAATTTTTGATTTAAGTGTCCGTAATTTCATATTTCATTTTTTTTTTTTTTTTTTTTTGTACATGCTATTTATAAGAAATAGCCCAAAAAAAGTTTTTCTCCGAACACCGTTTTGAGAATTGGCGGGCACGATAACTCAAAAACTAATAATCCGATCGATTCCAAATTTTGGGACGTTTCTCTGTGAGTGTATAGCTATCGTATGAACTGGGATAAATCCAATCGGTCAAGATCTTCCTTATTATACCCTTCACCACACTGTGGTACATGGTATTATGTCTTTGTGCATATGTTTGTAACAGGCAAAAGGAAACGAGATAGACCCATGATTTCTTTTGAGAATATGCATAGAATTACTCTGTTGGTGTTAAATTGTAAACAAAGTACAGGTCGCATTCATCCAATTCGGATTGGATGAAATTTGGCACAGCTCATTTATTTGCCCAAGGACGAATCCTATTGAAATTGGAAAAAATCGGTTCAGATTTAGATATAGCTCCCATATATATTTTCTTCCGAATTGTGCACCAAATAGTAAATAAATCGTTTTTCATAAATAACATGGTACGCAGAAGACTCTAAATCTGCCCGAATTAAGCATAGATTGCAGAAAGACATGAGTATGTTCCTTCGAGGGAACATTGACATGCAATTGTAAGGATATATATGTACAATATACCCAAAGTGGTGAAGGTGGTCGGCCCAGTCCGACTTTACCACTTTCATTACCGGTTTTATAATAATTTTATAAATCCAAACGTAAACAAACCACAATTACAAATCTCTGCCATGAAATTAAGTTTTCAGTAGGAAAAGGGTTATCAAGAGGGATATAGAATGGCGAAGAGATTTTGGAGTCGTATGGTCGAATAAAAGCCTTCTGATCAAAGACCGAGTTCCTCTCTTCAATTCGAGCGTTGGATTATTTTTCTACCGAAACAAGTCCAAAATTCTCTTGGTTTCTTTAAGAAAACCCACATTGATCGGTGTAAGTTGAAAACTGTCGAAATAGAATAGAAATGGGCAGGACAAGGCGAGGACAAAATGAACCACTCGCTGTTTGAAATCATGAAATTAAGGAGAATAATGCTCTCCTATAATAATGGACAGGTACCATAATAGGTAGGTATCACTTCCACACATTATAAATATTACGAGAGCAAAGAAGACGTTAAGACAAATTATGCTGACACGATAAATGGGCAATATTTTAAAGAGTTTTTGCGATTTTTACTTGAAATTTTAATAAGACATCCTTGAGAATGCAAACAAGTGTGGTTCACTGACCAGACAGACGCACTATCCAGACTCCAAATTGTCTGAAACAGATTTGGTCCAAAGACTTCTAGGGCCGTAATATCATTAGCCATATGGCTGAAGGTTTAGGAAATTGAGACCTCAATAATTTGGCCTTCAAAAAGTTTGTTAAAATCTATTGAAACATTGTCAATTTATGTTAATCGACTTGTCCTGAATTTTCCATTTATGTTCTCTATAATTGAATACAAATATTATCAAATATTTATTTCCCAGAAGTCACCGACAATTTATACAAAACTGTTTGTTTAAATTCCATAGACTTTATGACGCCATCAATAGCCATTTAAATTCCACTTGAATTTGAAAAGTGTGCAGATTTTCTCTATTTTTATTCATTTTTTTTTTTTTATTTTCTACTCCATTATATTTAAGAAAAAATCCAATTTATTTTTTCTTTTAATGCAAAAATAAAAAAAAAACAACTCCATAGAAGCGAACAATGGGACTCGCCATCTACGAATAGCATTTGTTTTCTGTATTTCTTTCATTATTTCTAAAAGAATGAGGCAGAGTAAAAAAAAAACGAAACATTTGTACGAATATCATCAGCAGTATCCAGAATAAAGAGTTTATATTTTCACTCTTTATTATGATTTTGATATTTGTTTCTGCTGTTTCCTTATTTCTGCTTCATAGTCGAAAAGAAATAATAATAACAACAAGGACAATAACACCAAAAGCACACACCAGCAGCATCATTGGCAATACAATAATAATAGTTGAAGAAATTGTTTTCACATATATGGAAATAACAGAACAAACAAACAACAACAACGAGAATCAGGATTGGAACTTGGAGTGATAAGGTTTCGGCGAAGAATAGAATACGGATACGACTCGGGTGTGCTCTACATATAAGACGATTTAATAGACCTAAATTATAACGCATTTTAAGTTTGGTCGTTGAAAAATATTTTTAAAGCAGTAAGGAAAGTAGTAAAGTCGGACGGGGCCGACTATATGATACCCTTCACCACTATGGATATATTAAACAGGACTATTAACATGAAATTGGATGAAATAAAATATGTGATATTTATCTAAATGTGAATCTACCTAGATCTATCAATAAAGTATGTAAATCGACTTCAAACAAATATAAATAGGTCATCCGTTGGGCTATGTCTGTACTTCTAGAAAACGCAACTACGTAATTCTATGCTCAATTTTGTACGTTGTGCAAAATTTGATGTCAATCTGACTAACATGAG
Organism: Musca vetustissima; assembly: GCF_032173495.1. Taxonomy (NCBI): domain Eukaryota; kingdom Metazoa; phylum Arthropoda; class Insecta; order Diptera; family Muscidae; genus Musca; species Musca vetustissima. The sequence goes on along the minus strand of NW_026874165.1, from coordinate 129,350 downwards.
GAGTTAAATGGTTAGGTTATACTAATTTCAGAACGTTTTGTTCCATGGTGCGTTAATTACTTAAAATCAATTTATAATAAAATGGAGCTATATCTAAATCTGGACCGATTTTCTTGAAACTTGGCAGACATCACTCTAGGCTCAATTAACTACGTTATAACAAATTTCGTGCAAATCGAAGGATATATAGGGACTTTGGTGCACCATTTAATGAAATCGGACGAAACTATATATGGGAGCTATATCTAAATATTGACCTATTTTCACGAAACTTGGCAGACATCCTTCTAGACTCAATTCAGTACGTTATGCCAAATTTCGAGCAAATCGAAAGATATGTAGGGACTTTGGGGCACCATTTACATGAAATCGGACGAAACTATATATGTGAGCTATATCTAAATCTCGACCGATTTTCTCGAAACTTGGCAGATATCACACTAGGCTTAATTCAATACGTTGTGCCAAATTTCGTGCAAATCGAAAGATATATAAAGACTTTGGGGCACCATTTACATGAAATCGGACAAAACTATATACGGGAGCTATATCTAAATCTGGACCGATTTTCACGAAACTTTGCAGACATCATTCTAGGCTAAATTCAGTACGTTATGCCAAATTTCGTGCAAATCGAGAGATATATATGGACTTTGGGGCACCATTTACATGAAATCGGACGAAACTATATATGGGGGCTATATCTAAATCTGCACCGATTTTAACTAAACTTTGCAGACATCATTCTAGGCTCAATTCAGTACGTTATGCCAAATTTCGTGCAAATCGAAATATATATATAGCCACTTTGGGGTACCATTTACATGAAATCGGACGAAACTATATATGTGAGTTATATCTAAATATGGACCGATCTTCTCGAAACTTGGCAGACATCACACGAGGCTTAATTCAATACGTTGTGCCAAATTTCGTGCAAATCGAAAGATAAATAAAGACTTTGGGGCACCATTTACATTAAATCGGACGAAACTATGTATGGGAGCTATATCTAAATCTGGACCAATTTTCACGAAACTTGGCAGACATCATTCAAGACCTAAATGATTAGGCTGTACCACATTTCGTGCAAATCGAAAGATATATAGGGACCGTTTACATTAAATCGGTTAAATATATATATGAGAGCTATATCTAAATCTGTACCGATTTTCCCAATTTCAATAGGGTTTGTCCTTGGGCCGAATTAGTGACCTATGCCAAATTTCATCCAATTCGGATCATAAATGCGACCTGTACTTTGTTTACAATTTATCATGGATAGACGGACGGACATGCATAAATCGACTTAAAAAGTGATTCTATGCATATTCTCAAAAGGAACCATGTGTCTTTTTGCCTGTTACAAACATATGCACAATGACATAATACCCTGTACCACAGTGTGGTGAAGGGTATAAAAATCCACGCCTATATTGGGTCCTTGAAAAAATATTAAAAAATCCACGCCTATATTGGTCTTTTGCGCAGTTTTTCCAGTTCGAAAGATCATATTCGGCAATGTTGTCTTCCACTTGATATTTCCATCTTATTCGTGGCTTTTGTATGCCTTTTGGACTGGGGCATCTTCATCCATTCTCACAACATGATCTAGCCAACGTAGTCGCTGCAGATCAATACGTTTAACAATGCCGATGTCCGAGAATAGCTGCTACAGCTTATGGTTCATTCGACGGTGATATTCACCGTCAACAGATCGGCCCATAGATCTTTCGGAGAATTTTTCTCTCAAACAGTCCAAGAGCTGCCTTATCTGCTTGCGCAAGTACCCATGCTTCAGATACATATAACAGTACGGGCAGTATCAGAGTCTTGTAGAGTGTGAGTTTGGTCTTGCTTTTAAGTTGTTTGCTCAGACCATAGTAGCATTGGTTGGCCATCACTATCCAGAATTTCAAAACTGATGTAATTCCTTTTATTGATGGCGGTACCATGGTATATAAAATCTTTGATTACCTCGAAGCTGAAGTTCTCATGTCCGAGTCTACTGGACGTCTTGCGCGTTGATACCATCAGCATGGTCTTTTCGCCGTTTACTGCCAGACCCACTTTGGCAGACTCCTTCTCAATTTGTTCAAAGGTGGCTGTTACCGCTCTCAATGTTCGACCCATTATGTCGATGTCATCCGTGTAGGCGAGTAACATGTGTTGTTTGGTGTACAGAGTGCCATTTCTGTTCACTTTTGGTCACACGACAAACTATCACCTTGTCTGAATTCTCGTTCGGTATTAAATGGCTCCGAGAGGTCCTTTGCTACTTTAACTGCTGATCTAAAAATTATCCTGCATAGGCGAATTAATTATGCAGGAATGCCAAACGCAGACATGACTTTAAACACCTCTGAACTAGAGACGGTATTTACCGGGTAAATACCCAAGGGGTGGGTAAATACCGGGTAAATACCCATTTGCGGGTATTTATTTGGGTATTTACTATATTGACTAGGTAATACAACATCTTACACCCTATTTCCGGGTTTCTGTTATCAAATCGATTTAGAATAGATAGTTTTACGATACTTTAAAGACGTGGGTAAATACTTGGGTAAATACCCGAGTTTTTACCCGAAAAATGGGTAAAAACTCATTAACTGCCGAACCACTTGACATAGGCGGCCAAAATTTTGCACACATGTTTCTAATATAGAAATCCAACATGGGGTCCCTGGGTCCAAGTTTTGATATAGCCCCCATATAACGGTATCTCCCGATTTAAGGTATTTTTTGCCTATTAGACACATTTTACAACCAAATTGGCTGTAATTAGGCACAGAGTGTTCTTTTTGGGTACCAAATGTCCATGCAAAATTTTATGTATGTAGGTCCACGTTTACTGGTAGCCCCCATACAAAGGTACCCCTTTTTTGAGTATTTACCCAAAAATTGGGTATAAACTCACTAACTGCCGAACCACTTGACATAGGCGGCGAAAATTTTGCACACATGTTTCTAATGACAAAGCAAATATAGAAATCCAACATGGGGTCCCTGGGTCCAAGTTTTGATATTGCCCCCATATAACCGTATCTCCCGATTTAAGGTATTTTTTGCCTTTTTAGACACATTTTACAACCAAATTGGCTGTAATTTGGCACAGAATGTTATTTTTGGGTACCAAATGTCCATGCAAAATTTTATGTATATAGGTCCACGTTTACTGGTAGCCCCCATACAAAGGTACCCCTATTTTGAGTATTTACCCAAAAATTGGGTATAAACTCATTAACTGCCGAACCACTTGACATAGGCGGCCAAAATTTTGCACACATGTTTCTAATGACAAAGCAAATATAGAAATCCAACATGGGGTCCCCATACAAAGGTACCCCTATTTTGAGTTAGTGAGTTTATACCCAATTTTTGGGTAAATACTCAAAATAGGGGTACCTTTGTATGGGGGCTACCAGTAAACGTGGACCTTCATACATAAAATTTTGCATGGACATGGAGGTACGGTTATATGGGGGCTATATCAAAACTTGGACCCAGGGACCCCATTTTAGATTTATATATTTGCTTTGTCATTAGAAACATGAAAATTTTGGCCGCCTATGTCAAGTGGTTCGGCAGTTAATGAGTTTATACCCAATTTTTGGGTAAATACTCAAAATAGGGGTACCTTTGTATGGGGGCTACCTTTGTATGGGGGCTACCAGTAAACGTGGACCTTCATACATAAAATTTTGCATGAACATTTGGTACCCAAAAAGAACACTCTGTGCCAAATTACAGCCAATTTGGTTGGAAAATGTGTCTAATAGGCAATAAATATCCTAAATCGGGAGATACGGTTATATGGGGGCTATATCAAAACTTGGACCCAGGGACCCCATGTTGGATTTCTATATTTGCTTTGACATTAGAAACATGTGTGCAAAATTTTGGCCGCCTATGTCAAGTGGTTCGGCAGTTATTGAGTTTATACCCAATTTTTGGGTAAAAACTCGGGTATTTACCCAAGTTTTTACCCACGTCTTTAAAGTATCGTAAAACTATTCATTCTAAATCGATTTGATAACAGAAACCCGGAAATAGGGTGCAAGATGTTGTATTATATAGTAAATACCCAAATAAATACCCACAAATGGGTATTTACCCAATTTACCGGGTATTTACCCAGTTTACCGGGTATTTACCCTTTGGGTATTTACCCACTGCCCATCTCTACTCTGAACGGATAGGGCTGTCGAATGTGGCTTTATAGTCGACGAATAAGTTAAAGTGTCTATGTGTTTTTCGTGGGTTTTTTTCCAGGATTTGGATTTGGTGAAAAGCTGTTCAATGGTGGACTTGCCAGGTCTGAAGCCGCATTGGTATGGTCCAATAATGTCATTGAACATTGGCCTCAGACGTTCACACAGCAAGCTGGATAGCACTATATATCCGATGGGAAGGAGACTTATTCGTCTATAGTTGGCACATATTGTCTTGTCTCCTTTTTTGTGCACGGGACACAGGATGCTGAGGTTCTTTTAAAACTATTTTCAAAAAATATAAACTTTGAGAAATGGTCCATGAAAAAATTATTCTTTTCGGAATTATTAGTGTCCGACGAAGTGATAAAATAAATATACCCTCCATTTAATGTCGAAGACTAGAAAAAATTCACCCACCCACACCCGAAATATTTCTATATTTCTTTCAATTGAATTAATTTTTATTCAGCTGCACTGCTGATGCTGTCGTTGTTTTTATTTTATTTCAAACATAAATATGTCCCCATGTTTTGTTTTGCCTTGATCTTATTGGTTCTGATTGGTGGCTGCATTCTCGGGAAGTCGTTTGCTTTTTTGTGAAAAATAAAAATGTCTCGAATTTCTTTTGCCCTGGTTGATGATAGTGGGTGCAGTATTTTTTTCTGCTTTTGCCAATAATGTTGTATTTTTATATTTTTTATATTCTTGTCTTTTGTTCTCAAGTATGCATTCACTTTAAAAGTGGGGAGAATTTTTTAAAAAAGGATATATGAGACATTGGGGATAAGTCGGAATTTTCCACAATTTCACTTCTATTTTTTAAATAACAAAGTTTGTATAAATATTGAAAATTGATAAATTTATTTCTGTATTTTCCCGTATCCTATCGAAATGATACCACCTACTGTTATTTTATTCAATTGTTTTAATAAAATTTCGTTCACCATCATACATGTACATTCATACATATGTATTTTTATATACATTCACATACTGCTATTGTTTGTCAAACAATTCTTCCCTTTCTTTTATTTTAGCTATCTGATTTTCTTTGTCGATATTATTAACTTCAAACCAAAGGAACAGCTGTGGTATTTTATTGCCTTTTACTGAGGGTGTTGTGTACACTTTTTATACGTTTCAACTTTTCTTAACTAGAATTTAAAATAATTTAAGAAAAATACGCATAAACTAAAAAATTTAATTTTGTTCAGTAAAAATCGGGGAATCGGATTTTCTCAAACATTCAGAATTTCAGCCCCATCGGTTCATCCAAATCCAAATTATACTACACTTCAACATTGATCTTAATTCCTAATTTCAGGATTTCTGTTCCATCAGTTCATCCAAATGTAAATTGTAAATTTAGTACCATTTAGTACCCGTAAGTACAAATTTCCAGAACTACATCCCTACCCCGATCATAAACTCCAACAGTAATCTTTATTCCAAATTTCAGGATTCCAGCTGTATCGGTTCACCTAAATCCAAATTATACCCAATTTAATACCAATTAGTACTCACTAGTATGAATTTCCTACATAGCCCTATATTACACCCAAACCGTGATCGAGTCCTACACCAAATTTCAGAATTCCAGCTCTATCGGTTCACTTGAAATTAAAATCCTAAACTCCAACAGGAAGGTAAAAATTATTGCCAATAAATAATTTTAGATAGTGCAAGTGCAAATGCGTTAAGTTCGCCGGGCCGAACTTTGGATACCTCCCCCATAGTTACTTGAAATGAAAATATAGGGAACATACCAAAAAATGGGCTTTTACCGACTTTTCTACAAACCAATTTATGTAAACCATAATGTACACCAAATACAAAATGTCAGCAATTTTTAATCGAGATTTGTCCAAAAAAACCAAAAAGAGTACCGATATTGGCGTGGGGTGGAACTCTCCAAAGTACTGCAATTTGGAGGGCACAGTTATATGAGGTCATCACCAACGTACGCAGGTTTTATTTGGGGGAAGCTGCTGGTTCAAAATGAAAATTGTCATTGCAGAAAAAAAAATTGTATGAGTACGTCCCTGGATGCTAAGTTGGAATGAGGGTCACTGATGGAATATAGGACGGATTTTTTTTATACCCTTCACCACACTGTGGTACAGGGTATCATGTCTTTGTGCATATGTTTGTAACAGGCAAAAGGAAACGAGATAGACACATGATTCCTTTTTAGAATATGCATAGAATCAATTTTTTAAGTCAATTTATGCATGTCCGTCCGTCCGTCTGTCTGTCTGTCCATGTATTTTTGTGAACAAAGTACAGGTCGCATTTATGATCCGATTTGGATGAAATTTGGCATAGGTCACTTATTTGGCGCAAGGACGAACCCTATTGAAATTGGGAAAAATCGGTCCAGATTTAGATATAGCTCCCATATATATTTTCGTCCGATTTAAGATAAATCGTGTACCAATGTCACTACATATCTTTCGATTTGCACGAAATTTGGCATAGCGTAATGAATTATGTCTAGAATGATATATATATTTTCGTCCGATTTAAGGTAACTGGTGCACCAAGTCTCTATATATCCATCGATTTGCACGAAATTTGACATAGCGCACTGAATTGATACTAAAATGATGTGTGCAAAGTTTCGAGACAATCGGTTCAGATTTAGATATAGCTCCCATATATATTTTCATCCGATTTAAGGTAATTGGTGCACCAGAGACCCAAGATATCTTTCGATTTGCATGAAAATTGGCATAACGTACTGAATTGCTTCTATAATAATATATGCAAAGTTTCGTGAAAATCGGTTCAGATTTAGATATAGCTCCCATATATTTTTTCATCCGATTTAATGTAATTGTTGCACCAAAATCTCCGAAAATCATTCGATTTGCACGGAATTTGTCACAGTGTACTGATTTAAGGCTAGAATGACGTGTGCTAAGTTTCGTTAAAATTGGTTCAGATTTAGATATAGCTCCCATATATATTTTCGTCCGATTTTATGTAATTGGTGCACCAAAGTCCCTATATATCTTTCGATTTGCACGAATTTTGGTATAGGGTACTAAGTCTAGAATGATGTTGCTAAGCTTCGTGAAAAGATCCATAGCTAGGCCGATTTACACAACGTACTGATGTAATATAAATTAGTCTCTGGTAAGTTTCCCTGAAATCGGTTCAGATATATTCTACATATGTTAGGATACTTATGTAGAATATACCCAAAGTGGTGAAGGGTATCATATAGTCGGCATAGTCCTTACTGGTTTTTTTTATGTTCTTTTTTTGTTTTTTTTTTTTTTGGAATTTGGTACAATTTCGTAGTATGTGAACGGATAGAGTAGATAGTTATGGAAATTTCTACTTATGGGTACTAAATTTGGTACAATTGGAACTTTGGAGTTAGACTATAGCCTGGGGTATGGATGTAGTTTTAGAAAATTGTACTAATGTGTACCTACTAAATGTTGTACAATTTAAAATTGTGTGCTAATCGGCCAAACGTTGGATCTTTAGTGCACAATTTACATTAAATCAGACGAAAATATATATGGGAGCTATATCTAAGTCAGAACCGATTTTCACGAAACTTAGCACACATCACTCGAGACTTAATTTATGCTATGCCAAATTTTGTGCAAATCTAAAGATATAGAAGAACTTTGGTGCACCATTTACATCAAATCGGACGATGCTTTTTCATAAAAACAGTTATTTATGGAAAACTGCATGCTATAATTTTCTATTTTCACAATAAATCTGATAAAAAAATGTTTGTCATAGTAAATGTTTTAATTACGTGACCACCACTGTATATATCAGCTATATCTAAATCTGAACCGATTATCACAAAACTTAACACACATTATTCTAGACTCAGCACGGTATGTCAAAATATATAGGGACTTTGGTAAACCATTTACATTAAGTCGGACGAGAATATATATAGGAGCTATATCGAAATCTGAACCGATCTTCGCGAAACTTAACATACATAATTCTAGATTTAATTCAGAATGATATGCCAAATTTCTTGCTAATCGAAAGATATAAAGAGACTTTGATGCATTAAATCGGACGAAAATATATATGGGAGCTAAATCTGAACCAATTTTTACGATACTCAACGCTCATTATTGTTGACTTAATATAGTAAGCTGTGCCAAATTTCGTTCAAATAGAGAAATATATAGGGACTTTGATACACCATTTACATTAAATCGGACGAAAATATATACATCGAATCTATATTTAATTCTTAACCGATTTTCTCCAATTTCAATAGGGTTCGTCCTTGGCCTAAATAAGTGAGCTGTGCTAAATTTCATCAAAATGGGATCTGTACTTTTTTCACAAAAATACATGGACGAACGGACATACAACAATCAACTCAGAAAGTGATTCTATGCATATTCTCAAAAGGAACCATTTGTCTATCTCGTTTCCTTTTGCCTGCTACAAACATATATATATACACAAAGGCATAATACCCTGTACCACAGTGTGATGAAGGGTATAAATATATATTGAAGATGACGTAGTAAATCCAACATGTCGCTCCCAAGGGGGCTATGATATGATTAAGATTTTATTTATCTTCATAACTCAAATAATAAATACCAAGATACCATACCATTAATACGAAGAATTCAGAATGCACAACGACATTCGCTTCGGTTGGAAAATACGCCCATGACCATTAAAACCACTATTAATTGGAAGTATATATTTTATCAGCATAGTTTTTGAGAGTATTTTTCGACCGAATTCGATGTACACCCACCCAACATTCGGTATTTTGGGGAGTTTGGGCAAGTTTTTTCTACCGAAATAGTTGTAATTTGGTGTTTGGGATTTCCATTTGCTCTACTAAAAATTATCAACACACGTTAACTTTTTGGGGTAGCCTTTATATAAAGGTACCCAAAAATTGCTGTAATTTGGTATTTTGGATTCCTATTTGGTAACAAATCTTCATAATAAAAATTATTAATACTCCCCGTTACAAATATAACCTCTCTTTATAACCTCTACCATAGTATGGACTGTATATTAAATTGTTTTTCCGTTTGTAACTCTTGAAATAATAATTTCCGCCTTATAAATCCTGACCAGCGTAAAATTTTAGGACGATTTAGATATGTCAGTCTGTCTGTTGTAATCAATCTAGTCTCTAAACGAAATTTTACAAAGCATTGTATTTTGTCTGCAGGCAGGTCAAATTCGAAGATGGGTTATATCAGTCCACGTTTAGGCATAGACCCCATATAATGGTACCCCCTAATTTTCGGTATTTCGGGCATGTTTTGGAATTCGCTGTATTTCGGATAATAAGAATTTTAGACACTTTGTTCAGTAGAATTTGCTATAATTTGGTATGTTGGATTCTAATTTAGTATCTTGGTTTCTAATTGGGCGCCAGATCTTCCTCCAAAAATTATCAATATGTGTCCAATTTGTTGGTGCATAATATGGAGGGTATATTAAGATTTATTTACTGTTAATGTTCCATATCTAAAGATCACATCCATTTTTGATTAAATCTGAGTGTTTAGCCAGATGCGGTTGAAATTATTATGTCATGTAACTTTTTCTATAGAATAGGAGCTGTATCAAAACGTCGAGGGTTTTTTTCTCCTCTGAGTTTTTGATTATCGAGCGAAAAATTCGAATTGCCTTAAGTCTTTTGTATGCCTAAATAATCTAACGAAAGTTTGCATAACCAAATCGAAAAGTGGCTTTGCGATAGATAGGATCTTTCAATATTGGCGAAGAACTCGCTGGGCCAATATTAAGCGATGTTCTACCCCATATTGAACATCGACATCCCATAGAGTCAGATGTTCTGAAGCCACAAGTTGTATTATTCACAAGTTTTATTATTCCGAACACAAACATTTCGTAAGAACTGTAACAAAGTGAGAGCGTACTATTGCAGGGTGATTGGAGAAATATTCCACTATGTTTGGGGTCCTGGAAAATAAAGTATTCACTAAAAATTCACTACTCTTGTTATCCGATCCTAGTTATAACAACTCCACGACTTTTGTGATCCTTTCACTTGTGATCCTGATCCGGTCCATTCAAAATATTTATTAACAAATACACGCCTCTTGTGGTACAGACGTACCATGGAATAATATTAATGAAATCGAAACCTCTGGTGATTCGGTTCATGGAAGAATTTTTCATTAACAAACCCAAACCTCTTGTTATTCTGTTCTTGGAAAAATGTTTCATTAACAAATTCGAGTTTTTTGTGGTCAAATCCTTGTAACAATATTAATAAAAAATCCACGCCTCTTTTGATTCTGTTCTTGTATTCATTAACAAGTCTGGCCCAAGGACGAACCCTATTGAAATTGGGAAAAATCGGTTCAGATTTAGATATAGCTCCCATATATATTTTTGCCCGATTTACGGACTTTAGACCCTGAAAATCTTTCGATTTGCACGAAATTTGGCATAGCGTACTGAATTGAGCCACGAAAGATGTGTGCCAAGTTTCGTGAAAATCGGTTCAGATTTATATATAGCTCCCATATATAGTTTCGCCCGTTTTACGGACTTTAGACCCTGAAAATCTTTCGATTTGCACGAAATTTGGCATAGCGTACTGAATTGAGCCACGAAAGATGTGTGCCAAGTTTCGTGAAAATCTGTCCAGATTTAGATATAGCTCCCATATATAGTTTCGGCCGATTTTTGGTAAATGGCTTACCAAAGTCCCTATATATCTTTCGATTTGCACGAAATTTGGCATAGCGCACTGAATTAAGTCTAGAATGATGTGTGCAAAGTTTCGTGAAAATCGGTTCAGATTTAGATATAGTTCCCGTATATATCTTCCTCCGATTTAAGGTAAATGGTGTACCAAAGTCCTTATATATCTTTCGATTTGCATGAAATTTGGCATAACGTACTGAATTGAGGCTAGAATGATGTCTGCCCAGTTTCGCGAAAATCGGTCCAGATTTAGATATAACTCCCATATATAGTTTCGTCCGATTTCGTGTTAATGGTGCCCCAAAGTCCCTATATATCATTCGATTTGCAGGAAATTTGGCATAACGTACTGAATTGAGCCTAGAATGATGTCTGCCCAGTTTCGAGAAAATCGGCCCAGATTCAGATATAGTCTCGTCCGATTTCATGTAAATGGTGCACCGAAGTCCCTATATACCCTTCGATATATTTGGATAGAGCTTCCACATATATTTTCGCCCGATTTTAAGTAAATTTGACATCAAACTCTTCATGCTAGTCAGGTTGACATCAAATTTTGCACAACGTACAAAATTGAGCATAGAATTACGTAGTTGCGTTTTCTAGAAGTACAGACATAGCCCAACAGATAACCTATTTATATTTGATTGAAGTCGATTTATATAACTTATGGATATATAGGTAGATTCACATTTAGATAAATATCACATATTTTATTTCATCCAATTTCATGTTAATAGTCCTGTTTAATATATCCATAGTGGTGAAGGGTATCACATAGTCGGCCCCGTCCGACTTTACTACTTTCCTTACTGGTTTTCAACTTGAGCCTGTTTGTATTTAAATAAATGTTCATATGATTCACATAAAGTTCCCATTGAAGGTCCTTGTCAGATTTGTTTAACCTGAGCCTGTAATTTCGTTTAAATAAAGGTACCTACCAGTTTCAAGTATTTTGGTTGCCCCATCTCATGTGGGGTGTCCAGAACTCTACGACGTTTTTTAACAATGCTTTCAAATTATCCGTCATAGCTTCGTTTATATTCTCAATTCCTCATGATGATGGTTTCCTTTACTGGCACTACAACAAATTTCCCTCCCAAAATCTCTCGAAAGAGCATTAAAAATGAATTCCCCCTTTTAGAAAGTTAATTTTATATCACCCCCCAATATCAAATAGAGCAGAATTTTTTTCTTTCTTTGACATTCACTAAATAAATTTTATACTCCATATACCATTTGTTCTTATTAATCATTTGTTGAATTGTTGTTATCACATTGTCGTCGTAACAACAATTTGTTTATTCCCTCAGTTAAGTGAAAGAAAGAAGATAAAATAATAACAATAACACAAACGTACATACATACATATATATGCAGTTATATAAATACAAATAATACTTTTATTGGCAATTGATGACAATGTCGAATGAAAGAAAGAAAAACTCCGAAGAATGAATTTTCATAGAAAAATCGCACGCAATGCTACCACTGCTACTGTTGCTGCTATTGGTGCACATTCATCACTGTTAGTTCAACACATTCTTCCATTTCTGGTGGGGTCTTCCATTTTCGTTTCATTCATGAGCTTCTTTATTAAATAGTGCACTTTATCCTAATAAATCTCAAATCACACAAAAAGCAACAACTGCAACAACAAGAAATAAAGCAGCAAAGAACAAAATACCATTCAATAACAAATAACTGAAAAAAATACCCAAGTTGCATTTCAGACGAAAATGTCGTCGACGACGACGACTACAATGTTAAAATCGGAAAACAAGGACCAGGACATTATGTACGACTTCTATGCAAGGAATGTTGCAATATTTTTATTGTCACTGTCACGGTAAAAGCAAAACTGCTGCTACATTTTTGTTGCAGCAGCAAAGGACGACAACAGCTGCTGCCAAGATTTGTAGCTTGAGTTGTTGTTGTTGTTGCTATGACTCTGGACGGAATGCTGGTTATGTGACAAGTAGTGTTATTTCTGTTTTTTTCATATCTAATAAAATACATACAATCCAATCAAGAAATAACAACAACAAATATTCTCACAAATCGCTAAGGATGATGTGTGAGCGTGTGTATGTGTGCAGGAATATTAGTAGAAAAACTACGCAAAAGAATACTTTGGAAATATTATATATTAAAGTGAAATGTGAAATATATATTTATTTGTATTATATATCAAAGGTAGGTGTTTCAAAGAAGTTCGAGTAGAATTTAGTAGTCTCCTATACAATAAATAATGCTTTGAAGACTAATAAGTAAATTATGGTGGACACATTTTAAAGGATAAAAACATTAAACTAATACTATATACCCTACACTACGAGTATAAAGTGGAAGTATTCAGCGAAGTATTCACCGAAGACCTCATAAAGTATATATATATATATATATATATATATATCTTGAGCAGAATAAAATTCTATGTCGATTTATGAGTATCCGTGCACTTGTCTATGGAAATCACGATTGAGATCCTAATATTTGAGACAGAGTTTTGAATTTTTTATATATCGGCCTACGCTTTTGGTATAGCCCCATATATAACAGTACCGCCAAATATTTTTGACACGTTTGCAAGCGAATTGGCTGTATTTCGCAACGTTTGGTTCTCACTTAACCATTTGTCCACTGTTCGGTAATTTGGGGGTTTTAGACATGTTTTTCATCAAAATCAGCTGTAAATGAATATTTTGGATTCGTGGTGGGATTCAAATCTGCCTACGAAAAAATATCAATATTGCCTTATGTTTCAGTATTTTGATAGTTATATAACTCAACCTAAAAGTTCCGATTCTTTTTCGTTATTAATACATTTTTAACCAAATTTCCTCATGGTAGTATGATTGACTTAAGGAATTTTGAATGCACCCCACGTGGTGGAGTGTATAAAAAGTTTGGCCCGGCCGAACTTAACGACTTTATTACTTGTATAATACTTGCAATTAACCAAACCTAAAATAAAAAATCTGAGCCTGTTCGGTTGTTAAATGTTCCCAAAATGTCCATTAACAAATCTTTGGGAACGTTTTTCAATGGACCGAACCCAAAGGTCCAACGAGAATTCGAAATAATAAATTGCAGAAAATTTAGTTAAAAAAGTTTCCAAACTCCCCAAAATACCGAAATTTGGTAGATAATGGAGTATGAAAGCTACCTTTAAAAAAAGAACCAATTTTGATAATTTTGATATTAAATGATATCCAATTCTCTTTAAAAAATGTCCAACATACCAAATATAGGCTTGGAGCTTTATGAGTGAGGGCTTTGTAATATTTTGGACGTATATTGACCCCGAATAACAGTCCACCTATATTTTTTTTTTTTTTTTTGAGATTTTGTTCAATCAAATTAACTGTAATTTACCAAAAACTATTAATATTGATTTATGTTCCGGCTTAGGCCCCATATAAAAGGAAAACCCATTATTTGGTAGCTTAGTGATTTTGAGCACGCTTTCCATTCGAATTTAAGTAAGGTATGCCATAGTTTTAAGGCTATAATACATAAAAATGTGATTTCTTGCCCATAGCTCTTAAAAAGGGGTTCAAAAATAATTTCATAAATTCAACATTGAAAGCAGTAAGGAAAGTAGTAAAGTCGGACGGGGCCGACTATATGATACCCTCCACCACTTTGGGTATATTCAACAGATGAATCCAAACACACGTCGCATTTTTGAAGGACCAGTAAAATGAAATTGGATCCATTTTTCATTTTGCAACCTATACTAAATTTTTCATTTGGTCAGATATAGAGTTGCTTCTTACAATGGGATAAAATTATGTAAATCAATTTAAAGCAAATATCAATCGGACAACCTTTGATTATTTGAAGAAATATCTGATAAATATGAGGAGTTTTGTGTACCATTTACTTAAAATCGGACGAAAATATATATAAAAGCTATATCGAAATCCAAACCGATTTCATCGAAACTTGTCACAGGTTTTGAGTTCTTGATGCATCATTTACTTAAAATCGGGAGAAAATATATATGGTAGCACTATCAAAATTTGAACTGATTCCAACAAAACTTTCCACATGCCAGGTTACATTAACTTCAGTACGTTGTGCACAATTTTGTGTTAATCGTCTGTGGGTCTTTGGTGCACCATTTACTTAAAATCGGACGAAATTATATATGGGAGCTATATCTAAATCGGAACCGATTTCAACAAAACTTGTCAAACTTTATGTTATATTATCTTCCCTACAATGTGCAAAATTTTGTGCCAATCGGACCCTAGGGAATTCGGTGCAGAATTTATATCTAATTTCTAGGTTATACTAACATCAAAACGTTGTGCAAAATTTTGTGTCAATGTTGTGTTGTGTAAAATCGAAAATGAATATGGGAGCTATATGTAAATCTTGACCATTTTCAGGAAACTTAACACACATCATTTAAGACCTAATTCAGTACGCTATGCCAAATTTCGTGTAAATCGAAAGTTATATAGGGACTTTGGTGTACCATTTACATTAAATCGGACGAAAATATATTTGGATGCTATATCTAAATTTTAACCGATTTCAACAAAACTTAGCACACATCCTTCTAGACTTTATTCAGGATTCGAAGGATATATAGGGACCGTTTACATTAAATCGGACAAAACTATATATGGGAGCTATACCTAAATCTGAACCGATTTTCGGGAAACCTAACACGCATCATTCTAGACCTAATTCAGTACGCTGTGCCAAATTTCGTGCAAATTGAAAGATATATAGGACCTTTGGTACACCATTTACATTAAATCGGACGAAAATATATATGGGAGCTATATCTAACTCTGGACCGATTTTCAGGAATCTTAAAAAAAATCATTCTAGACCTTATTCAGTGCGCTGTGTCAATTTCAACAGGGTTCGTCCTTGGGCCATAAAGTGACCTGTGCCAAATTTCATCCAATTCGGATCATAAATGCGACCTGTACTTTGTTTACAATTTAACATGGACAGATAGACAGACGGACGGACGGACATGCATAAATCGACTCAGAAAGTGATTCTATGCATATTATCAAAAGGAACCATGTGTCTATCTCGTTTCCTTTTGCCTGTTACAAACATACGCACAAAGACATGTACCACAGTGTGGTGAAGGGTATAAAAAACTTGCGCTATATTTGCTTTCTCTCTCTCTTGCCTGATTGGAGGTCAACAGTTCATCTGCGCTACCTTTTCAGAATCATGTTCCGGTGTAAAAAATACTCCATAAGATTCAAAGTTTCTTATTTTACACAAAAAGTATTGGTTCATTTGAGATATTTTTATGACAGTCATCGAATTAGTTGGTCAGATCACCTTCCCCATTGAAAATTTGTGATGTTCGGATTATAATTGGGGCTTCTAGAGTGAATAAAATTCCATCCAAAAATATAGTATTCGCTTCTTTTCATCCCCGAAATATCATCGGATCTTAATCGAAAATTATAGGCGTCGTACTTTGTGATGTTCGGATTATAATTGAGGTGTCTAGTGTGCATACAATTCCATCCAGAAATTACCTTTTCACTCTATTTCATCCCCGAAATATCATCGGATCTTCTCGAAAATTATAAGCCTTGTCCTTGACCATAACCTAAACCCCATGCAAAATTCCTAGCCATCAGTGCTATATTTCTATATAATGCAATTGGTGCACCATTAAATTATCAAAATATGTAAACCCCTGTAAAGTTTAAGCATAACTCTCGCATCCGGGCACAACAATATAATGGATATCAATTTAAAGGTCAACTACTCCTGATGGATGTACTATCAACTTCTTGGGTCTATGTCCTTCAGGATAACATATATCCGCCATACAATTATTTTTTTCTCCATATATCACACAAAAGTTTAGTTTCGACCGAAATTTCGTGACGATTTCGTAACTCAGCTAATCGAGATATGTCGATCGGTATACAAAAAGTGGGTTCTAGGACCAATATTTCTCGGCGTTACAAACTCATCAGCCATCAGTGCTATATTTCTATATAATGCAATTGGTGCACCATTAAATTATCAAAATATGTAAACCCCTGTAAAGTTTAAGCATAACTCTCGCATCCGGGCACAACAATATAATGGATATCAATTTAAAGGTCAACTACTCCTGATGGATGTACTATCAACTTCTTGGGTCTATGTCCTTCAGGATAACATATATCCGCCATACAATTATTTTTTTCTCCATATATCACACAAAAGTTTAGGTTCGACCGAAATTTCGTGACGATTTCGTAACTCAGCTAATCGAGATATGTCGATCGGTATACAAAAAGTGGGTTCTAGGACCAATATTTCTCGGCGTTACAAACTCTTGGGGCTGCACAAAGCTACAATAACCTTACAACACAGTTGAGCTTGCTTATAATAAGACTAACCCTTTTCATACCCTTTATCGCACTGTAGTACATGTTATTATGTGTTTGTGCCTCGAATGACGTGTATTGAGTCTTCGTGGGGGTTGGATATAACCCCAATATATTTTTGTCCGACATCATGCAAATTGTGCACCAAATTACCAATGTTGCGGTGCAACATACCAAATGGCGTATATCGGTTATTTAGATTCAAATAATACCAGTGACTTAAAGATTAAACCTCTGTTGGTCTATAAATCTGGTCATTTACAATGAAAAATGTGTGTTGAAATCGATTGATGTCGTTTCAATTTACGTTGATTTTTTTCTAGTCTGGATGCAGGAATCATTCGACTTTAGTCCCTTTCTTACTGGATTACTTGTATTATCCGATTTATACCAAATAAACTGCGATAACTAGTGATACTTCAATAAAGCAGAAGCTAGCCATCATAATATATATTGGTATAGGGTATCCATATAAACAACAAAATAAATCAACTATACTTGTCCGTTATTTTAACATATTTGCTAAAAGTATTTCGTTTTTATAACCACTCACTCAAATATTACCCATACACAACTGCATAACAACATAGAAATACTTCGTCAACATAGACAAGCATTGAACAGAGAACAGAAAAACTATTCCTAATACATAGAACAATCACAATAACTATCAAACACATACGAGAAAAAACAAGCATAAACAACAACAATGATGGAGCGGGAGTAATAGTTAAGTACAGGAGAATATGTGTACGTACCATAAAAGACGGAGAGTGAGAGAGAGTTATTACTTTGTGTTCGATGCATATTCCACAGTTGATGTATGTGGGCTAACGGTGGTTTCTGTTGTTGTTGTCATGAATGTAAAGCAACCAAAGCTGCTGACATCAGCATTCTTCTCTGGAACTCATAGGTGTTGTAGTTGTTATTGTTGTTTTTGCTGTTGTTGTTATAACAATAACATTTACTTTGTTGCAAATATTTACCGAGAATCTCATCCATTTTCGTTTGTTTAGTTCCTGTCGTTTGGCTTGTTATATCCCCTGTTTCACTTATACACCAAACGCACACACACTTATACACACACTGGCATCTATGCATGCACTATTGCCGGGTATTGTTAAAGTTGCTTGTGGTGTAGTTGTTGTTTGTTTCGTTGCTATTACTCTTACGGATGCTGTCATTGTTCTAGTTGTCATTGATGCTATTAAATTGAAATCTTTCGTTTTTTTATATTTTTTGATATTGATCGATGCAAATTGATAGCACGTTTTTCAACAACAACAAAAACAACTTACCCAATATCAGGAGAAAACAAAACAACGTTAGCCAAAGAAAAACCTCACAAGAAACGAAATAAAATATAAAAGAATGATATAAATAAAATAAACCAAAACAATAACAACAGCAACTAGCAAGCCATCAATACTAGCCATAACAACAACAGCAACAACGACAATTGCAACAATATTTTACTCTTTGGTTTGCTGTTGTTGTGGTTTATATGTGTGCTGTTATATCGAGAAGCATCAATACAAAACTCCAATAACAACAACAACTACAGCAAATAGTAATAGACATCAATATAATCTGAAAACAATACAACAAAGTATTCTCAAATAGACTTAAACGTAACTTTATTTGTTAAAGAAAATTGATATGATTCGACAAGTTTTGTTGAGATTTCCATCATATCGTAGTATAATAAGAAGATGGGATGACAGCAGCAGAAGGCTTAAATATTATTTAGTAGTAACGAAGGTATTTTAGTTGTAGAAAAAAAAACAACAGAAACGTATTATGTTGCCAATAAGTATCCGCAATGATGGACATTCGTATTGGGAGCAGATAATTGAGATATTTTATAGTGCTATGATAGATTTTGTTCAATACGACTAAAATAATACGCAATAAATATCATTTCAGGAAGGAAAATAATCAAATTGGGTGAAATACAGTCCTAGATATTTTTGATGTATGGAAAAGTATTACATTTCGAATATACACACTGATGGAAATTTCAAACGGGTAATTGATATATTTTATTTTGATGAAATGGCATCTTTATAAAAATTATTGCTTTGGAAGGAACTGATTGATTGCACTGTGACACAAAATCAAACTCATGAGGTGGAACATTCCTTATGGGGATGAAAACCCATGGCGACTATATTAAGAACTCAAAAGGGTAAATTCGTCATAGGTCAGGTTTTTGATTTATAGCGTAATGATTTTTATACCCTTCACCGCACTGTGGTAGAGGGTATTATGTCTTTGTGCATATGTTTGTAACAGGCAAAAGGAAACGAGATAGATACATAGAATATGCATAGAATCACTTCCTATGTCGATTTATGCATGTCCGTCCGTCCGGCTGTCCATGTTAAATTGTATACAAAATACAGGTCGCATTTTTGATTCCAATTAGATGAAATTTGGCACAGCTCATCTATTTGGCCAAAGGACGAACCGTATTGAAATTGGAAAAAATCGGATCTGATTTAGATATAGGTCCCATATATATTTTCGTCGGATTTAAAGAGAATGGCGTATCAAGGTCCCTATACATCTTTCGATGTATACGAAATTTGGCATAGCGTAGTGAATTGAGTCTAGAATGATGTGTGTAAAATTTCTTGAAAACAAAGAGTGCTGATATTAGTATAAGCTAATCTGTGACAAGTTTCGTTGAAATCGGTTCATTTTTATACATAGCTTCCATCTATTCCATATCTATTTTCATCCGACTTTAAGTAAATGGTGCACCAAACTCCTCATGTTTGTAATATTGACATGAAATTTTGCACAACATACAAAATTGAGCATGGAATGACTTAATTGTGTTTTTTAGAAGTTCAGATATAATCTAAATTTATTTCCGACTGAGTTCGTGTTAATTGGCCTCCAAATATTCAACGGGTGCCCGATTGATATTTGCTTTAAATCGATTTACAATGCCATTGTGGGTACACAATACCATTGTGGGTTGATATGTTTATGGATTGATGTAAGTCGGTTCACATTTAGATAAAGGTGAAATATTTTAGTTCATCCAGTTTCATGTTAATGGACCTTTTGTTAGGATGCATCTGTTTCATATACCCATAGTTGTGAAGGGTTTCGTATAGTCTGCCCCGTCCGACTTTACTACTTTCCTTACTGGTTTTTCTTGGTACCACTAAAGTCTATGAAATAAATTGTTTGTATATTGCAGGTTATTTTCCTCTCTCTATCTCGATTCCCTGTGTGCCTTATTCATCCTTCTTTTCTTGGACAATAATCTAAATAGCACGAGTCGAAATTTTTTTATCTAATTTTTTTTACAAAAATATTGCTCAAAACATTTTAGAGAGGCTCTCAAAGCCTGAGAATCGATTTTCGTATGTTTTCATCCTTGTTGAAAAAACCGGATATATATGAATATTAATAAATATTGTATAAATTACACTATGAGAAAAATTCGAGGCCATGGTCTGGTGCTAAGAAAATTTCTATTGGTGATTAAAACTCCAGAAGGACAAAATTCGCCGTAGGTCAAAGTTCGAAAATATGGTGTGGCAAGTTTTTTGCTGGCGACCCTATTATACATGATATAAATATTCGGTATTAAACCCGATTTTATTATCTGAATATAAGGTTCAAAAATTTTCGTTCGCGAAATTTGTTTTTTGGCGAACTTCTCGTAAATATGTTTGTTTTTAGTAATTAATACGGAAGAGTCCTACAGTTTTCATAATAAAGAATTTATAACGAATGATAACATGATACGCGTAAAATTGAAAATCGTGTTTGAAGAAAATATTCTACAAAAAATCGTAATTTGATTTTACCGCAGAAAGTCCATCTTTCTCCATATTAAATGTAAACAAAGTACAGGCCAAATTTATGAAATTTGGCAGAGCTCATTTATTTGGCCCAAGGATTAACCCTATTGAAATTTAGGGAAATCGGCTTAGATTTAAATATAGCTCTCCTATATTTTTTGTTCAATTTTTGCGAATGGTGAACCTTTCGATTTATGTTCATCCGATTTTCTGCAAACGATGCACTATAGATAGTTGTCCCATTAAGTCAAAATTTGGAATACCACATCGTATTGAGTCTTTAGTGATGTCTGTTATGTTTGTTAAGGGTCATATTTCGCCACGACAGCCCCTATGTGTCATTTGTTCCAAATAATGTTTTCAGGAGTAACAAATGCTCCATATGTTAAAAAATTTTGTTATTTAACACAAAAAAGTTTTAGTTAAATCGACTCGCAAAATATTGACCTTCATTATCATGACAGCTATTCAAATTAAATGGTCCGATCGCCTTCCCCATGGAAAATGTATGGTGTACGGAGAGCGACTAGATATGCAGTCAAAAAAAATGTTTCTGTCTATTTCATACCCGATATATTTTCTGATCATCATCGAAAAATAAAGGCGTCGTCCCTGACCATAACCGGAACCTAATTTGTAATTATTGCCACTGAAGGAGGATATTTTCATTTAAATTTTGAAAGCTGAATGTTGTCAAAAGTACAATTATGAAAAAATGGGATTATATGTCTGCATAAGACTACGTTGTGTAATTATGCCATGCTAGACTGCGAAGATTAATTACATTGTGACTACACTGTGATTTGTATACCCTTCACCATACTGTGGTACATGATGTTATGGCAAAAGGAAACGAGATAGCCACATTTTTTCTTCAATTTTTTACGAAATTTGGCTCAGTGCGCTGTGCCAAATTTAAGTTAAGAATGACGTGTGTTAAGTTTCGTGAAAATCGGTTCGGACTTATATTTCCGACCAATTTAATGTAAATTGTATACCAAAGTCCCAATATATCTTTCAATGTGCACGAAATTTGGCATAGCGTAATGAATTAAATCTAGAATGACGTGTGCTAAAATTGAAAAAAATTGAAATTGAAATTGATATATATATATATATATATTACATATATTCTACAAAGTGGTGAAGGGTGTTATATAGCCGGTCAGATTTTCAACCTGTATCGTGTTACGTATTCAAAATCTGTGAGTAGTCTCAGAAAACTATAATTTTCTGGAAATATTTCAACCCTGGCAAACACTTTTGGATACTGTATTATTTACTTATAATCGAGGCTATCCATATCCATTTAAATTATTTCTATATCCTTCAATCAAAAGTTAAAAAGAATCTAAATTGCTGGTGATTTTCTGTTAACCCGATCATGTAATATTTATTGACCTATTGCAGATATTGGTGTCAAATGAAAGGTAACACTTTATAGTTTCTGGTGACACAACAAAAATATTAATATTTTACATTTTTGAGTGTGAAATTTAGTATTCAAAATGTTTCATTCATTTCTCTCTAGGTAATGTTGATATACAAATTATTTGTTGGTCATAGTAAAATGAACTATTTAAGCTTTCATATATATCCGATTATCCGTTCAAAAGTTATACGATTTGTGGACTAAGCTTATAAAACTGATGTGTCTGATTTGAATCATTCCCATCAATAGATGGCGCAGACGACGCGATTATAATTGTATCCATTATTGTGAATTAAATAAATTTATAAAATTCCATATTAATTAATTTGAAATTATCTTTAGATGAAATGGGTTTCATTTTTCTGTTACAATGGGATCTCCGGTAAATCCTTATAAAACCCGTTAATAAAGAAGATATTAGGAGCTAAATTATCCCATTGATTTATCTCTGTATAATTATGCGTTAAAAAGTTGTGAAGAATCCCAGAAAGCTGGAATTGTCTGTCAACATGGCAAATCTGTTAAACAATCGTTGTTCGTGTATACAGACTAGTAATCCATTGGAATTATTTCTATATCGTTACGCATTCATTCATGAACTTGATTTGCATGATTTGAATCATGTCCCTCAATAGATGGCGCTGACGACGCGTTTATAAAAATTGCACAGCTCATTTATGTTTGTTATATCTTTTTCGTATTGCTGGTATTCAAATGTACATCCAATTCCAATTTCAAATAATTTTGATTTTTTTATTTCAAAAAAAGTATACATTTCATATGACACGTATATGAAATGTGTACTTTTTTTGAAATAAAAAAATCAAAATTATTTGAAATTGGAATTGGATAATTTGGAGTTTCAAGATAAGGTTCATAAGGAATGGAATATTAGGTGTGGGAGGTACCAGAAGGAGTGGAACGATGGGTCTCATCTTCGAACTTGACTTAAGTTTAACAAGTGAAAAAGCGTTAAGTTCGGCCGGGCCGATCTTTGTTCACCCTCCAACATAGATATACTGACAGGTACTTGAAATAAAAATATAGGGAAAATACCAAAAAGCGGCCTCACATCGACATTTCTACAAACCGATTACGTAAACCATGATAGAAATTTCAGAATTTTTTAATGGATAATTATACTCTCAGTCATATGGCTAATGAGGTTGTTTACACTTTGGCACGGTGAAAATGAGCCTCATCGAAATATTGGTTCTAGACCCCATGTTTCTTTGGACAAAATTTGTTTCAGAAAATTTTGATTTCATCCAAACTTTGCCATCTTATTATTTCTTCCAAACTTAGTTCAAGTTCGAAGATGGGGAATATCGGTCCACTCCATCTGGTACTTTCCACAGAGGGGCTGGCCTAAATGTGGTTTATTTTTCATATATAGTTCATTATCGAACCTTACGTTCTGGTTTTTTATCTCGATATCCTCCGCAGGTGAAATGTCTTAGAACCAAACCCAAAACGCGGAACAAATTAGATAACTATTTTAATATATAATAATATTTCAGCACCCTATCTCAATTCCTTCAGAAGATAGCGTGATTACAACAGACGAACGGGCAGACCGACGAACATGGCTCGATCATCTTAGAATTTTACCCTAATCAAGAATATATATAATTTATGGGGTCGGAAAGGAATATTTCGATTAGTTGCAAACGGAATGACAAAATTAATATACCCTCCATACTATGGCGGAGGGTATAAAAATTGGGTTATATGGGAACTACTCCATATAATTTTTGGTGGGGAGATTTGTTAGCATATACGACTACAAAATACCAAATTTCAACGCATTCGGTAGAAAAACGCGCTCAAGAACCCCAAAATACCAAAAATAGGGGTACCCTTATTATACCAAAAAATAGGGATACCCTTATACGGGGGCTATCTAAAAAAATGGACCTATATTCATAAATTGTTTGCATAGAGATTTGGTACCTATTAAGAACTCAAAATACTAAATTACAGACAATTCGGTGGAAAAATACGATCAAAAACCCCAAAATACTGAAAATTAAAAGGTACCGTTATATGGGGGTCTCCAGAAAAAGTGGACCTATATTTATTATTTTTTGTGGAGACATTTAGTACCCAATTTCAGCGAATTCGGATGAAAGCCGCGCGCAAGAACTCCAAAATACCGAAAATTGGGGGGTACCGTTATATGGGAGCTATGCCTCAACGTGGACCGATATATCCCATCTTCAAGCCTGACCTGCCTGCAGACAAAAGACAAACCTATGCAAAATGTCAGCACCCTATCTCAGTTCCTTCAGAAGAAATGGACCTATATATATATCATTTTTTGTAGCGAGATTTGGTACCTATTACGAACTCAAAATACAAAATTACAAGCAATTCGGGGGAAAAATTGAGGGGTACCCTTATATAATTTTTAATGGGAATTTTGTTATTACCCAAATTTGAGCGAATTTTGTTGAAAAACGCGCTCAAGAACCTCAAAATTCCGAAAATTGGGGGTACCCCTATATGGGAGCTATGCCTAAACGTAGACCGATATACCCCCTCATTGAACTTGACCTGCCTGCAGACAAAAGAGTCTGTGCAAAGTTTTGGCGATCTATCTCAATTCATTTAGACGCTAGAGTGATTACAACATACGGACAGATATTAGATCGTCTTACAATTTTACGCTGATCAAGAATATATATACTTTATATGGTCGGAAATGATTATTTCGATAAGTTACAAACGGAAAAACAAAAATTAATATAAAAAAAAAAACAAAATATATGTATAAAAAGAATATTACGATGTCCGTTTTTGTATTCCATTCCATACAATTATTAACATATTTTTAAAATATTGACCACTCTGTGAGGGAGGTACTAGAAGTAATATGTCGTCGATAAGTCCCCTTTTTCCAATAATATACATGTTTGCTAATAATATTAGATTATGTAAAGATTGGGTCAATTCGGTACTATCCGATGATATTATAAAATTAGCAAAATTTTGACCATTTCGATGTTTTAACCATTTCAGTTGAAAATAGAAACAAAACATAAAGAATGTACAATATTTGAACACATTTAATTTTTTTTTTTTTTAATTTGTTCCACGATTTTGTTTAGTTCCCTAAGAGATATGGATTCGATGTATTTGGGTAATACGGATGTACAAAATATTTTGGAACTCGTAACTTCGTTATATGAATACACCTGGCTTTGCCATGAACATATTCGACATATTCGCCTTCTGCAATTGATTCAAAAGTATTGCATATTTTCAAGCGAAATCATTTATTTTCAAATAAAATATTATATTACCCTTTTAAATTTCCATTTATAAAAAACAGATTATTTTTCAAAATAATTTTAATTTTTTTTTTTATTAGTTTTCTTCTTGTTTTCATAATTTGTTGAATTTTGTTTCTAGCCTAAGAATATCTTTTAGAAAGGTCATACAATAATATCGCTTCATTTCGCTCATACTTATAACTATTACACATATTTATTTTGTTCAAACATTGTTATGCAATAAATTAAATAAAGAAATTAAAAACTAAAAAATAAAACAAATAAATAATTTTGTATAATGTAAGAAAAAGAAATTTACTAAAATTGTATATTCATATCTAAGTTGTAAGTAGCCAATTTTTCGTTTTTTAGTTATTTTTTTTTAATATTTATTTTTTATAGTAGATGGAGTCTAATTAAAATCTATTAAACGTTTATATCTAATTATTTAAAATATATATATTAAATTGAATACATTGTTTATAAAACCTTAAAGGTAACACTGAAAAGTGATTTTTAAGGTAAAACTAAAGCAGGGAGGGGAGGGTTTCTGTTATAAAAATTTTAAATAAAAAATAGTTTATATATAAATTAATTTTAACTAAAAAAATATTTGTTGTATAAAATATTTTTTTATTAAAAATTAATGTTTATATAAAAAAATGTTTATTTCAAATTTTTTATTTTATTTTTTTAGAAAAATTTTGATTTTCCCCTCTCTGCTTAAATTTTACTAACAAGTACACTAGAATTTAATTTCAAATTAATATTAAATTTTTTAAACAAATTAATTGGGAGGTTTATCACAATGATATCATCACTTATAAATAGGGTGTGGTTGTATGTTTTTTTTATATATATTTAATATTAAAATTTAATTTTTATTTTCTTCTTCAAAAGGTCTCAAAATCATTGTCAAAAAACACTGGGTATTTTTTCATCATCTATCTTAGAGAGAGTGTGTGAAAAAAACATGGCTGCCATAATACGTGGTTGTACTTAAAACATAACCTTAAAAATTATTTATGTCAACTTACAACTAATTTTCGTTCGTCAAAATCGGTCTATTTAAGCGTCCATATTTTTGTCGATGTTTTTTTTTTAATTTGTCAATTTAAAAATAATATTTTTTATCACAATGTAATTTGTGTCCGTTTAAATTTTTTGTTTGATAGTCATTTATTGTAGGATACGTCATCTATCTAATCGGAATAAAAGAATCGAAAGAAAAGAAGGGAGAGTGAGAAAATTGAAAGAATAAAAATTAAATATTTTCTTGAAGAGTCTTGCCAATTAAGTTTCTTAAAACTGTTGGAAAAAATAGTTAGCTAGCCTTCAAGTACGGTCACCAGTGTTCAAGGTCCCTTATGCGATTTATAGGAGGATTTCTGCAAAGAAAAGAAGAAAATAATGGGGGTTTATTAATTGGCAATTAACCACAATTCTATATTAATTCGAATACATACGGTAACATTCTTGACAAGGCATGTTTATGTAGTGGCGATATTTGCTGCATTGCCGCTGCCGATGCTATCGAAGAACTTGAATCTTGAGACATTGTTCGCTGCATATGCATAGGGTGCGCCTGTATTTGTTGGGCCCTACGGAATGGATAACGCCATGGACTTTTTGGCACATCACTTTGATAGGCTTTATTATCCACACCACCTCCGCCGCCACCACCACCACTACTCGTTGAATGGTGACCATGTGGCAAATGTGTCACTTGATGATGTCCCGCACCACCACCCACACTACTACTACTGCCTGCAGCTCCACCACTCATATGTGATGACATAGCATTCATACTTGTATTGCCACGATGTGTCTGTGGCATTGAATTATCCCGTGCCTTTGATGAGAGACGTCGCAGGATACGTGAACCTAATCCGGGTGGATCTTCTAAACTGCGACTGGTACGTTTCCGATAACGCACATCGCTGGATTCCTCCAGAATGACATGTCGATCATACGGTGTACCATAGTATACCTCGAGAACGGTTGAGAAGGTGTGTGGCCAAACCAAGTCGATAATGGATATTAGAACACCAGCTACAAAGCAGAGGATGCCTGGAAGAAGGAAATAACATTTTAAGGAATTATTTTTTCGAAGTCTAACACAAGGCGTGGATATTTGTTAAGGCGTATATTTTTTAAAACTATTTGTTCGAGGTCTAACACAAGGCGTTGAAGGCGAAGATTTTTTAAAAAATATTTTTTGAAGGTGTAGATTTTTTAAAAATATTTTGTGAAGGCGTAGATTTTTTAGAAATATTTTTAAAGGCGTAGATTTTTTAAAAAATATTTTTTTAAGGCGTAGATTTTTTAAAAAATATTTTTTGAAGGCGTAGATTTTTTAAAAAATATTTTTGAAGGCGTAGATTTTTTAAAAATATTTTTTGAAGGCGTAGGTTTTTTAAAAATATTTTTTGAAGGCCTAGATTTTGTTAAAAAAACATTTTTTGAAGGCTTATATTTTTTAAAGATAATTATTGAAGGCCTAGATTTTTTAAAAAAATATTTTTTTAAGGCCTAGATTTTTTAAAAAAATATTTTTTAATGCCTAGATTTTTTAAAAAAATATTTTTTGAAGGCCTAGATTTTTTAAAAATATTTTCTTGAAGGCGTAGATTTTTTAAAAATATTTTTTGAAGGCGTAGATTTTTTAAAAATATTTTTTGAAGGCGTAGATTTTTTAAAAATATTTTTTGAAGGCGTAGATTTTTTAAAAATATTTTTTGAAGGCGTAGATTTTTTAGAAATATTTTTTAAAGGCGTAGATTTTTTAAAAAATATTTTTTTAAGGCGTAGATTTTTTAAAAATAATTTTTGAAGGCGTAGATTTTTTAAAAATATTTTTTTAAGCGGCAGATTTTTTAAAAATATTTTTTTGAAGGCGTAGATTTTTTAAAAATATTTTTGTAGGCCTAGATTTTTTTAAATACTTTTTAATGCGTAGAGTTTTTAAAAATATTTTTGAAGGCGTAGATTTTTTAAAAATATTTTTTGAAGGCGTAGATTTTTTAAAAATATTTTTTGAAGGCGTAGATTTTTTAAAAATATTTTTTGAAGGCGTAGATTTTTTAAAAATATTTCTTGAAGGCGTAGATTTTTTAAAAATATTTTTTGAAGGCGTAGATTTTTTAAAAGTATTTTTTGAAGGCGTAGATTTTTTAAAAATATTTTTTGAAGGCGTAGATTTTTTAAAAATATTTTTTGAAGGCGTAGATTTTTTAAAAATATTTTTTGAAGGCGTAGATTTTTTAAAAATATTTTTTGAAGGCGTAGATTTTTAAAAAAATATTTTTGAAGGCGTAGATTTTTTGAAGGCGTTGATTTTTTAAAAAATATTTTTAAAGAATAGATTTTTTAAAAAATATTTTTAAAGCATAGATTTTTTAAAAAATATTTTTAAAGCATAGATTTTTTAAAAAAATATTTTTAAAGCATAGATTTAAAAAAAATATTTTTTGAAGGCGTAGATTTAAAAAATATTTTTAAAGCATAGATTTTTAAAAAAATATTTTTTGAAGGCGTAGATTTAAAAAAAAAAAAATATTTTTTGAAGGCGTAGATTTTTAAAAAAATATTTTTTGAAGGTGTAGATTTTAAAAAAAAAATATTTTTTGAAGGCGTAGATTTTTAAAAAAAAATATTTTTTGAAGGCGTAGATTTTTTAAAACATATTTTTAAAGCATAGATTTTTAAAAAAAAATTTTTGAAGGCGTAGATTTTTAAAAAAAAAAATTTTGAAGGCGTAGATTTTTTAAAAAAATATTTTTAAAGCATAGATTTTAAAAAAATATATTTTTTGAAGGCGTAGATTTTAATAAAAAAAATGATTTTTAAGCCGTAGATTTTTTAAAAAATAATTTTTGAAGCCGTAGATTTTTTAAAAAAATATTTTTGGAAGTCGTAGATTTTTTAAAAAAAATATTTTTGGAAGTCGTAGATTTAAAAAAAATTAGGAAGTGTTAGAATTTAAAAAAAAAAATTTGGAAGGGTTAGAATTTAAAAAAAAAATTTTAAAGTCGTAGATTAAAAAAAAAATTGGAAGGCGTAGATTTTTAAAAAAAATTTTTTGGAAGGCGTAGATTTTTTAAAAAAAAATTTTTTTGGAAGGCGTAGATTTTTTAAAAAAAAAATTTTTTGGAAGGCGTAGATTTTTTAAAATTTTTTTTTTTTGGAAGGCGTAGATTTTTTAAAAAATATTTTTTCAACATACATATTGAAATCGTAGGTTTAATTTTTGGTATTTTAGTTCTTCTGATTTCCTTTGCACGCGAAATCCTATCCACAGTCTTCACAAAAATCCTCTTCTTATCTGCATCCGCTGTCCTTTGCCGACTATTTTTCCATAAACATTTATACTTTACTTACCAGCATCCTGAAAACTAACCAAACTACTACTACTACAACATGAATACATATTTTCCTTCACTTACCTGCTACCAATAGCAACCAATAACACCAGCCCAAATGAAATTCCAATCGGCCACCCTCCATATATATGGTCAATGGCCGTTTTGGCAATTGACAATAATAGCCAATATTGGTGCATATCAAAAGTGCACCGGTCAGGGCCTTCATATATGCACCGTAACGTGGCACAGCGATAAGCAGCAAATTCATCATCAGCCACGAGGCCAGGGAGGCCCACAGTAAAATGCTGGCAAAATAGCCGGCAGCACGATACTGGCCACCCCATGAGAAGCCTTCACGGCCGAGACTGAAATATTCGGCAACGGTTAAGATGGGATACGGTAGGCCACGCTTCAGTGCCTCACGATAATTGGTACTCATATCGGTGGCACCCTCCCAGGTGAAACGTTCATTATAATCGATGTCCGGTGGTGTCCAATTGCCAACGGGTATGGCTGTAAATAGCATAGAAGTAGAAGAAGATGAAAAACAAACGGAAATTGAAACATTTATACATACATACATAGATAGACAACAAAGTAAACAAACAAGCAAAAATTCATACAAAGAGTTGGCGAGAGAGAGAGGGAAGTACAAAAACAAACATTAATTTTTCATTTTCAATTGCAATGTTGGGTTGCTGATTTCGTAGTACTGGCCATGGAGGGATCAGGGGAAGGGTGTTCATGGTCCTTGACCATGCCGCAGTTGTTAATATTTTTGGATATTGTCATTGTTGTTCGGTTCGTTTTGGTTATTTGCTCACATGATGTCCAGGTCTATAATTTTTTTTCGCTACCTCTTACCATCGCCCCAAAATATAATCTTCAGACAGATACAGAGAAATTGTTGCTCCCCGAAAAAAGCTTTGCATTGATATTTTGGTGGGGTTTGTTTACAATCGGTATTTATTTACTTTTGAACTGTCTATAAGTCTGGCGATGCGTTTCCTTTTTGGCTTCCACTCTGTTTACTCTGGCTTACACATAAAAATTGATAACCATTAATTAAATGAAAAATGCTTTATTTTGTTTGTATAAGAATTATTGAAGAGGTCTGGTGAAAAGATATTTGCCAAAAATATTAAAGGCGAGACAGGTGTGAATGAAAATATAGCCAGGGAGCCGACATTTGAAAGTGATTTAAATACAAATGTTTAATATTAAATAAAAAACTGAGTGAATATTGGAAGCGAAGATTTTAATAAAATGTAAGTTGTTCGATCGAGACGAAAATTTGCATTGAATATCGCATTGAGTCTAGAATGACGTGTATACAATTTGAGCACCAAACACCCAAGTTTTCTTTAATAAGAATCTTAGGAGCATCTCCTGCATGTGCCCATGTTGGTATGTTGAATCCTAGTCAACCGATGACAGGTCTGCGTATTGAATGTGGAAAGAAATATAAATTAATTTTCTCCCCTTCTGCCAGGGTGTAGTGTGGGTATAGTATGCATGCCATTAATTTTTGGAATTTCCTATCTATTGAGCTTGATACACATTTGGAAATTCCATTTTCAATATTAAACTTTAATAATTTTTTACGTAAAATTCCTGCACATTTATAGTTCTATCTTGTAATTCTGTGCATATTTTATTACCACACATATTTACATAAATATATCAGTGTATGTGTGTGCATTTTGCACCTTATTCCTGACATAATAGCTTCTGTCGTAACAATTGCTCTTAGCATTGGTTGGCTGGCCTAACAACATTTTCAAAAAACCCGATTTGATGTTTGTTGTGGTTTTTTGTTGTTGTTGTCGTTGTTACATTCAACTAAATCACCTTCATCCGGGTTACACGTTGTATTTATATTGACATTAAGGAAATTGACTATGACTTGATTTATATGGTCAGATTTTTCACTCGCAATATATGATGCAATTGATAATGAAAGGAAAGGCCTTGACAAATTTTTAAACCAGTAAGGAAAGTAGTAAAGTCGGATTTTAACCAGTAAGGAAAGTAGTAAAGTCGGACCATAGTATGGAGGGTATATTAATTTTGTCATTCCATTTGTAACTCATGTTGTAATCACGCTATCTTCTGAAGGATTTGAGATAGGGTGCTGAAATTTTGCGTAGGTTTGCCTGCAGGTCCAGTTCGAAGATGGGATATATCGGTCCATATTTAGGCATAGCTCATATAACAATACCCCCAAATTTTCGGTTTTTTGGGGTTCTTGAGCGCGTTTTTCAACCAAATTCGCTGAAATTCGGTACATTGGGTTCTTAATGGGTACTAAATGTCTCCACTAAAAATTATAAATATAGGTCCAATTTTTCTGGTAGCCCCCACCTCCTAATTTTCGGAAATTTGAGGTTTTCGATCGTATTTTTCCACCAAATTGACAGTAATTTAGTATTTAGTACCAAATCGCTCCACAAAAAATTATGAATATAGGTCTATTTTTTCGGGTAGCCCCCATATAAGGATACCCCCAATTTTCGATACTTTGAGATTCTTGAGCGCGTTTTTCAATCGAATTCTCTGCAATTTGGTATTTTGTATTCGTATATGGTAACAAATCTTCCTACCCAAAATTATTAATATATCCTCCTCCTTTTTGGGTCGTCCCCATATAACCTCATTTTTGTATTAAAATAGTTATATGATTTGTTCCGTGTTTGTGTTTGGTTCTAAGACTCTGTTGTAATTTTTTCATCTGCGGAAGATACGAAAAAACTAAAACATAAGGTTCAATAATTAACCTTATATATATTCATATATATAAACTATAAGCAGAAGGAGTGGACCGATATTCCCCATGTTCTAACTTGATCTAATTTTGGAAGAAATAATTAGATGAATCAACATTTTTTTTAAAACAAATTTGGTTCACAGAAACATTGGGTCTAGGAGCAATATTTAGAACCATAATCGCCATTTATGTAAAATCGGACGAATATATATGTATATGTGGGAGCTATATCGAAATCTGAACCGATTTTAACAAAACTTAGCACACATCATTCTAGGCTTAATTAAGCACGCTGTGCCATATTTCGTGTAAATCGAAGGATATATAGGATATATAGCTATGCCAAATTTTGTCCAAATCCAAGAACTTTGGTGCACCATTTACATAAAATCGGACGAAAATATATATGGGAGCAATATCGAAATCTGAACCGATTTTTCCCAATTTCAATAGGGTTCGTCCTTGGGCCAAATAAGTGACCTATTTTCATGAATTTCATCGTTTCAGACTTAATTCTGTACGCTATGCCAAATTCTGTCAAATAGAAGGATATATAAAGACTTTGGTGCGCCATTTACATAAAATCGGACGAAAATATATATGGGAGCTATATCTAAATCTGAACCGATTTTTACGAAACTTATCACAAATCATTGCATACTCAATGCAGTATGCTATGCCAAATTTCGTGCAAATCGAGAGATATGTAGGGACTTTGGTGCACCATTTACATTAAATCGGTCGAAAATATATATGGGAGCTATATCTAAATCTGAACCGATTTTTACTAAATTTAACACACATTGTTAAATACTTACTTTAGTACCATATGCCAAATTCCGTGCAAATCGAAAGTTATATAGGGACTTTGGTGCACCATTTACCCAAAATCGGACGAAAATATATATGGGAGCTATATCTAAATCTGAACCGATTTTCAGGAAACTTAAAACACATCATTCTAGACCTAATTCATTACGCTGTGCAAAATTTCATGCAAATTGAAAGATATATAGGGAGTTTGGTGCAACAAATACATTAAATCGGGAGCTATATCTTAATCCGAACATATGAACCGAAATATGAACCGATTTTCGCGAAACTATGCACACATCATTCATGACCTTATTAGTTACGCTGTGCAAATTTCGTGCAAATCGAAAGATATATAGGCACTTTGGTACACCATTTACATTAAATCGGACGAAAATATATATGGGAGCTATATCTAAATCTGAGCCGATTTATAGGAAACAAAAAACTCATCATTCTCGACCTAATTCATTACTTTGTGCCAAATTTTGTGCAAATCGAAAGATATATAGGGAGTTTGGTGCACCAAATACATTAAATCGGACAAAATATATATATATATATATATATGGGAGCTATATCTAGATCTGAATCGATTTTTCCCAACTTCAATAGGGTTCGTCCTTAGGCCAAATAAGTGAGCTGTGCCAAATTTCACCCAAATCGGATCATAAATGCCACCTGTACTTTGGTTACAATTTAACATCTACAGACGGACGGACGGACATGCATAAATCGACTCTAAAAGTGATTCTATGCATATTCTCAAAAGGAACCATGTGTCTATCTCGTTTCCTTTTGCCTGTTACAAACATATGCACAAAGTGAGCGGAGCAGTATAGTCGGACGGGACCGACCATACGATACCCTACACAACTATCATCTCTATCTTTCTGCGGATTTTTATTCCGAGCCTAAAAAATTTCGTGATAGTTGCACCCTCTTGCCCGATTATAGGTCAAAAACACCTCTTCCTAACACTGAAATATTTTCCGAATATTACCGATATTCAGTACATCCCTTGTAATTACTTGTCCGTACTCCCTTCACCGTGGTTGTGTTGTGATGTTCGGCTTATAATTGTAGCCTAAAGATCGAATCAAAAAAAAAAAAAAAAAACACAAAAAATAAGTTTTCGGTCCACTTCATGCCAAAATTATTATCTGACCATCACCGACAATTATAGGAATTGTCCTTGGCCATAACTGCAACCTCATGGAATATTTCAAAGCGATCAGCGCTATATTTCCGCCCTCTAGTGTGGTAATGGTTTATTAAATAATATCTGAATACGTAAGCACCTGTAAATATTTACGTGTAATTCCCACATCTGAGTGCATACGACAATGTAATTGGTATCAATTTGAAGGCCAACCACTCCTCTTGAACATACTATCAACTCCGGTCTAGGACCTTCAGGTGCAAATATATACCCCATAGAATACAATTTTTTTTTAATTTTTCACACAAAAGTCAGGGTCCATTTGACCCGCTAAATATTGGCCGATCTTTATAAAAACAGGCATACTTATTCTTTGGCCCGATCCCCTTCTCCGTGCAAAAATTCGCGGTTTTTGGGTCATAATTGTGGCCTCTGGAGTGACCAGAAAATCCGACAAAAATAAAGTTTTTGGTCCATTTCATCCCCTAAATATTAACCGATCTTTTCCAAAAGCAATATGGGTCTTCATTGGCCTTCATTGGTGTTAGGCCTTGAAAAAATATTTAAAAAAATCCGCTCCTATAATACTTGAAACATTTTTTTAAATCCCGCGCCTATTGTCTTTATTATGTTTAACTTTTGCAATTATTTCCCTTTGTTGTTGCATTTTAATCCACATTTGCCAATCTTTACTTAGTTATACCACCAATTAGAAATTATAACATTTTTGGGTATTCAATTTAATACAATAATTTGTGTGTTTGAAAGAAACACTTAAATGTTCTTAATTTCTAGAGACTTATTCTAAATGTGATAGTGTGTGGGTCTGCACACACACCGACAGACAGGCTGGCATAAATAACATTATATTGTTTACATAGAACCAGATTTTTGTGAAAGGGAAGGCAGTCTTTACTGGGGAAATAATGCCACCCAGCGAACAACATAATTTCGGATTTAAAAAATTCCAACTAACTAGAAAAAATCGAAACTTCTTCTCGAATTTAAAGAAACTCTCCTGGGATTTTCTCTAAAAAGTAACCCAGCAAACAAAAAATGTTTGCTGGGTTATTCAGACCAAATAACCTGTTTTTGGGATTTTCCCCCTTGGTTTGGGCCTCAACAACATTTTTAAAAAATCCAGCCCCAAAAAATTCACGCCTTGTGTTAGACCTTAGATAATTAATATTAAACCAGTAAGGAAAGTAGTAAAGTCGGACTGGGCCGACAATATGACATTCTAAAAAAATAAAAATTTTATTTCTCTTTATCTATCTTGAAAATGTTTGCTGGGTTATCTCTAGCCCATTCAAATGTTATTGCCCAGATTATTGGCTATAAGACACGAATACTTGATGTTTGAACATAAGTACCGGGGGAATCAGGTAACCATTGTTACCAATGTTGTGCACAAAAGGTGTACGACTCGACATGTTTATTTGTATTGTATGTATGTGTGAGGAGGAGGGCCATATCATTAATTTCTATATAATAGGTTTTACGATAATAATAATAACAATAATTAGACAACAACAGGATATGAAAACTTCAGAAGTTCGAAAACTGATTTCTTATTACATTCCAATGTGGAGGGCAGGGTGTTATAATTCCAAGAGGTGTTCCAATCGTTTTTGTGAAAAATTGGAAATTCCTAATTGAATGCCTTTGTTAATATGATAATCGCTGGGATTTTTTTTCAGTTCTTGGAAGTAAAAAAAATCATTAAATTTGAATACAATTATTTAATTTTTAAAATATTTCAACTAATTTTATTTTGAACAAAAAAACAACAATCCAATTACGGGAAATAACAAATTTGTTCCGTCAGCCGGTAACCTCAATATTGAATAAATAAATCACCTATTCACATACACACACACACCAACGAACTCACTCTCAAGTACGTACGCTCAACGCTATGAATTAGTTATGTAAAAAATGCGGAACTAAACTTCTTACAAGTTGTTACAAATGCATATAACAACAAATGCCAACAGCAAAGTTTTTTTTTTTTTTTTTTTTTTTTTGTTAACTAGTCATGCGTTTTGTTGCTGTTGCAATGCAAATGAAAAACAATTTTATACGCCAAAAAGTTGTTAACAACACCAGCGCCAACAACAAAAACACTGGCTATGCATTTAGGTTATGTTGGCAATGGCCAAATAACAAAACACCGGTTCGCACAGCGGCTTTGCCACTCACGCACGCACTAACTCACGTACGTAGACGTAAGCAGTACAAAAATCAATCGTCGTTAAACATTAGTCAAGTGGGACCTGCAACAGCAGCAACAACAATAACATATCAACGTCAAATTGTAAGAGTTATGCGATGTTAATAAGAAAATAAAAGGGGTATTCGATTGGGATATAACAGTTTTTAAAAAATTCACGCCTTGTGTTAGACCTTAGAAAAATATTTTTAAATCAGTAAGGAAAGTAGTAAAATCGGACTGGGCCGAATATTGATACCCTTCACCACTTGGGGTATATTGTATCCATATAATTGCATGTCAATGTGCCCTCGAGGGAACATGCTCATGTGTTCCTGCAACCTATGCTAAATTTATTTTCATTTGGGAAGTTTTATGTAACATCGGACGAATATATATGTATATGTGGGAACTATATCGAAATTTGAACCGATTTTCCCGAAACTTACCACACATCATTCTAGACTCAATTCAGTACGCTATGCCAAATCGAAGGATATAAAGGGACTTTGGTGCACCATTTACCTAAAATCGGACGAAAATATATGTGGGAACTATATCGAAATTTGAACCGATTTTCACGAAACTTAGCACACATCATTCTAGACTTAATTCAATACGCTATACCGAATTTCGTTCAAATCGAAAGATATAAAAGGACTTCGGTGCACTATTTACCTAAAATCGGGTGAAAATATATATGGTGGTATGGTAACCGATTTTCAAGAAATTTTACACACATCATTCTAGACTCAATTCAGTACCCTATGCCAAATTTCGTGAAAATCGAAAAATATATAGGGACAATGGTACACCATTTACATTAAATCGGAAGAATATATATATGGGAGCTATATCTAAATCTGAACCGAATTTCAAGAAATTTTGCAAACATCATTCTAGACTCAAGTCAGTACGCTATGCCAAATTTCGTGAAAATTGAAAGATATATTGGGACTTTGGTGAACCATTTATACTAAATCGCTCGAACATATATAGCATTTCCACATTAAATGAAACCTTTTACAAATTAAATGAACCCTTTTCCAAATTAAATGAAACCTTTTCCAAATTAAATGAAACCTTTTCCAAATTAAATGAAACCTTTTACAAATAGAATGAAACCTTTTCCAATTGAAATGAAACCTTTTACAAATAGAATGAAACTTTTTCCAAATTAAATGAAACCTTTATTCTTATCTAAGGAAATATAATATTTGCAGTAATTTTAAACCAATATTTGAAAATTAAATCAAAGAATATTAACAAATATTGTTGTATGGCTATGTAATTAACATAAATATTCTTTAATTCGTTGAGATTTTATTTTATATCTTTACTAAATAAAACTAAAAAAATAGTAATACAAACTGGGGTATTTCTTGACATTTTAATAAATAAATATTTTATTTTAGAACAATTATTGAATACCCGGTCCTAAATGCGAAATACATATTTGATTTAAAAAATTGTTGATGATAAGGTAACTGCTTATCTTAATGAAGAGGTTCCGACTTGCAGCTTGTGGGATTTTCAAAACCATGTCCATTACGTAGTTAGAACAATCTTGCCGAGTAAGCTTTTGAATACTTCGCTCGATTACATCAACAATGTTATGTTTCATTGAAACGACACACAGCTCAGCTCTTGCACATAATTTTATTTTTGAAAATGCATTTTCGATTGGATTTAGCATTGGAGAATAAGGCGGTAAGAATTTAAGGTTGCATATTTTGGATTCAATGGAATTAGAAATTATTGTGTGATTGGGGTATCCCCAATATTCATTGATCGTTGTTGGGGTATCCATTTTGTAAAGTCTTGAGCATATTTTTGTCTCAAACCTAATGTTCATTCGTTCTATTTCACTAGAGGCCATCTTCAACGTAATTTTTTATTTCCGTAATCCATTTTCTATGGAGCTTGTGGAAATATTTATATCATTTTCTCTCAACAGTTTAGTTTTTATGGCTTTGAGGGTAATTCCAGGTTGACTTTCTAGATATAACTCGATCAGACTTAAACTTGTGGTGTCAAAAATTTAGTTCTATTTCCTCCACGCTTATTTTCCTTCCAGAATTTATTTTTGTATCTTCTTATTAATGCTTTTGATCAACTTATTTTTATGCAGGTTAAATTTGCAGTCTCGGTAATTGTTCTACCCTCTTCATACAATTTACATAAAAAAAAATTTCATGTCTTTTATTATTTTGTTATACTGACCCAATTTGTTTCGGGGTCTTGTAGATGTAGCTTTGGTAGGTTCTGGAGCATTTTCACTTGCAATACTTGGCGAGGTTATAGACTCTTCTTCAGATTCCCAATTATCAGAGGTTCCCGAGCTAAAATCAGGTTAGCTCATAATTATTTAATTGTGTATGGCTACCTATACAAAACTCTACTAAATGAATGACTCCAGAACATTAGGCTTGAGACAAAAATAAATAAATGCTAAATCCAATCGAAAATGCATTTTCAAAAATAAAATTATGTCCAAGAGCTGAGCTGTGTGACGTTTCAAAGGAACATAACATTGTTGATGTAATCGAGCGAAGTATTCAAAAGCTTACTCGGCAAGATTGTTCTAACTACGTTA
Source organism: Musca vetustissima (assembly GCF_032173495.1). Taxonomy (NCBI): domain Eukaryota; kingdom Metazoa; phylum Arthropoda; class Insecta; order Diptera; family Muscidae; genus Musca; species Musca vetustissima. The sequence goes on along the minus strand of NW_026874165.1, from coordinate 89,603 downwards.
TGGACATGGTTTTGAAAATCCCACAAGCTGCAAGTCGGGAACCCCTTCATTAAGATAAGCAGTTACCTTATCATCAACAATTTATTAAGTCAAATATGTATTTCGCATTTAGGACCGGGTATTCAATTCTTGTTCTTAAATATTTATTTATTAAAATGTCAAGAAATACCCCAGTTTGTATTACTATTTATTTAGTTTTATGTAGTAAAGATATTAAATGAAATCACACCGAATTAAAGAATATTTATGTTAATTACATAGCCATACAACAATATTTGTTAATATTCTTTGATTTAATTTTCAAATATTGGTTTAAAATTACTGCAAATATTATATTTCCTTAGATAAGAATAAAGGTTTCATTTAATTTGGAAAAAATTTCATTCTATTTGTAAAAGGTTTCATTTCAATTGGAAAAGGTTTCATTCTATTTGTAAAAGGTTTCATTTCAATTGGAAAAGGTTTCATTTAATTTGGAAAAGGTTTCATTTAATTTGGAAAAGGTTTCATTTAATTTGGAAAAGGTTTCATTTTATTTGGAAAATGGTTCATTTAATTTGTAAAAGGTTTCATTTAATGTGGAAATGCTATATATCGGAGCTATATCTAAATCTGAACCGATTTTCAAGAAATTTTACACACATCATTCTAGGCTCAATTCAGAATGCTATTCCAAATTTCGTGTAAATCAAAGGATATAAATGGACTTTTGTACTCCATTTACATGAAATCGGACGAAAATATATATGGGAGCTATATCTAAATCTGAACCGATTTTTCCCAATTTCAATAGGGTTCGTCCTTGGGCCAAATAGACTAGATGCGCCAAATTTCATCCAATTCGGACAATAAATGCGACCTGTACATTGTTTACAATTTAACATGGACAGACAGACGGACGGACATGCATAAATCGACTTAGAAAGTGACTCTATGCATATTCTCAAAAATAACCATGTGTCTATCTCGTTTCCTTTTGCCTGTTACAAACAAATGCACAAAGACATAATACCCTGTACCACATTGTGGTGAAGGGTATAAAAACACACGCCTTGTATTAGACCTTAAAAAATATTTTTAAAAAATACTCGTTGTTTAAATCCTTGAAAAAATATTTTTAAGATCCCACCCCTCTATAAATCCTTGAAAAAATATTTTCAAAAGTCTACGTCTTATAATTGTCTTTAAACAATATTTTGTACCCTTATGTTATAACCCTCTTAATTAACCCCAAAAAACTGCATCATTGCATTGCCATAACAAGTAGTTGGCGTTCAACACACCACCATACCGACTAAGTGGTTAAAGATTTTTATAATAAATAGAGAGACCGCTAAAAAAATCGTAACGCCTCTTACTGCCACTGTCACAGTCAATTGCTTGCTTGTTAGCCACCGGCTCGCCTTACTGACGACTACCTTATTCGGATGTGTAATACAAAATGTTGGCAAGGATTGATTGGTGGTTGGTGATTTGCATTTGGAGGGGGTGGGCGGATGTTATTGGGGGAATTTAAGGCGCCTAAAATGCAATCAACTTTCGATATCGTAACAGCTGTGATGGTTTGTTATATGTGATGAATTTATTTTCACTTTCAAATAAGTAAATCGTTATCGATAATTATTTGGGGTTAAGAAAAATTATAAGAATTATATCGATTTTTGTCAGAAATACGTTTTCGGAAAACTTCGCAAGGAATTGTTGTTATCGATTTAAATGCGCCATAGAGAATATTTGTATGGACAATATTTACCATTAAATTTTGTGTTATCGATAAGATATTATTAATAGAATATTGTCATCGATATAATATTGAATATAAGTAATGCTATCGATAACGAATTTTATTTAAAAAATATCATTAAATAATGTTGAAAAAAATATTATATTACAAATTTCGATAAAATCGATGTTATCGATAATATTTCGATAACAATATTATTATTGATATTATTAAAATGTTTTCTGAAAAGATTTTCAATAATAATATTGTAATCGATCACAATTTATACAAACATTATTATCGACAACATACAAATATTTTTATCGATTGCATTTTCTAAGCAAATGTTTATCGTTATATTTTGTATGCCCTATTTTCTCATGAAGATATAGTTATCGATAAAATCTTTCAATAAATTATTCTACATTGGAAACGATTCCAATTTGTCATTGTCAACAACTTATTGAAACTGATTTCCAAACTGAATAATTTATAATAGTTATTTCGACATGTTCGAAATGCGTTATTTCAGTCTGCTCTCATGTCGTGAGATTCCGTCGTGATTTACACAAACGCATAACACAATGTGTGTAAGGTTGGCGCCCAGCATTGACAATGAAAATGGAATAGAAACACACACTTAATGGCTTTGATATTTTAGATGAAATATTTGTCTTATAAAGAAATAATCCAATGTCGAATCTACTTCCTGTCAGAAAAATGCAACAAATAAGTCACCTCCTGACTAACACCAGGGTACCAGAATTTCCTCATCTCTCTATTTTAGCCTTAAATTCTTAACCTCCAAAAACCAAACTACCTCCAACTCATGTCGCTTATTTGAAATCCCAGCCTTATAACTTTCAAATAGCAAATTCAGAAAAAAACTGCTACGGATGCCCGTTGAACTTGTCATATCACAAATTTACAACGTCAATTTGGGCCCAAACAACTTCCACTTTTATAAGCGAACGCATTTTTTTTGGCCAGGTGCAAAAAATGCGTTTCCAAAACAACCAGTAACAAACAATTTGTTTCAAAGCCTTGCTAAACTGCCCGTGAAAAATGGCCAACGTATTACTTCTAGTTTCCGAAAAAAAAATATTTTGGAATATTGGACAATAACAACAACAAATATGGTGTACGAGTTTGGCAAAAGCTTGACAAAAGAGTATCTATTAATTAAAATATAGTTTAGAAATATTTTTTTCAAGAGACTATATAAGGTTTTGTTTTAATTTTTTTCAAGGCTCTATCAGAGGCGCAGATTTTTCAAAAAAAAAAACCCTGAAATTCAAACAATATTTTTTCAATGATCTATCAGAGGCGTGGGTTTTTAAAAAAATATTTTTGCAATGCTCCTGGAATTTCAAAAATATTTTTTCAATGGTCTATCAGAGGCATGGAATTCTTTAAACTATATTTTCAGGGGGGTGGATTTTTTTCAAGGGGCTATCAGAGGACTTTTTTTGTAATTTTTTTCAAAGGGCTATCAGAGGCGTGAATTTTTTGAAAATATTTGTTAAGGGTCTATAAGAGGCGTGTATCTTTTACAAATATTTTTCGAAGTGCTATCAAGAGTCTGTTAGAGCCGTGAATTTTTAAAATATTTTCTAAAAAATATTTTTTTCAGGAGTAAAACAAAGGAGGTGATTTTTACTTATGTCATAGACTGAAGGTCGGCAATACCGACTGACCCATTTTTCCTGTTACTCCTCTAGAAAGCACAAAAGCGTTGCAATTTTGCTCGACTAATCCTTGTGTTCGTTAATAATTTATTTCTTTATACCAGATGATGGGTCTGTCATCTATCGTAGGCTGGAAACAACGCTTCCTTGAATTGTGTGCAGTGGTGTGGGTCCTTGCTTATTTAGCCTTGACATATTCATGCGGCTCGAAAGCATTTCACGTTACTGGAAAAGTAAGTACAAAAATTCCAAAATCACTTTTAAAGAAATGTTGGCCATTAGCGGAAATTCGAAACAATCCGTTTTGAATGCCATGGATGGCGGTATCTACTGCTATTCCTATTTTGAGTTATAATCCAATGATTTTGTCTATTTTAGTTGATAATGCTGCCATCTATCTTTGCATAGCATCATCCTCTCCTTGAATTTTATGCAGTTCTTGGAATGCTTCTTTATTTAGTGCTGCCATTTTCTTCTGGATAACACAATTTTCTGTGATTTTGTGTTATACTCAGGTAACATTAACACCTGAGGCCTACGTTGGTTAGGGGGCTTTGGAGGCATACCATCATGAGGAGGATGTAAGACTCTTTTTGCAAATATATAAAAACCACTTTGAAATACATTTACACCTCTGCAGGGATTCAAAACTAGGACTCATCGGCATTGTAGTCTGGCATATTTTCCACTGCATTTTCGTTAATCATTATTGTTGTTATTCCCATGAGATGGAACTTCTATCTATCTTTTCCTAGTAACAACACCTTTTTGAATTTTATGCAGTGGTTGTGGTCCTGAATTATTTACTGTTGGTATTTTCCACCGGGTGGCGCTATTTACAGCCATTCAAATTTGTTGGTTTTATTCCAGCTTAGTAAATGATTGATCTGCTGTACTAGGTGATGGATCTGACATCTATTATTACCCAGAAACAATGCTTTCTTGGATTATGTACAGTGGTTGAGATCCTTGCGTATGTAGTGTTGTAATTTTCCTCTGGGTGGCGCTATATTCAGCTATTCCTATTTTGTTATATCCCAGGTAGGTTATTAGAATGTAAGAGACTTTTGGATGCATTTCATTTTACAATAAACAGTAATCGATTAGTTCGTGTATTAGTTTCATTAGTGATATTTTTTCAGCTAAGTAGATGATTTGTATGTCGTAGCATGTTCTGGCATCTATCGTTGCCTTGAAACAACACCTCCATGTATTTCTCAGTGGTTGTTGTCCTTGCTTCCTTAGTGTTGCCATTTTCTTCTGAAGTGCGCTTTCTACTATCAGTCCCATTTTGCATTATCCATATTTGCTGATGTTTGTTATTAGGGTCAGGGGGCTTCCGATGCATTTTCTCTAGAGGGAGATATAAGAATCGTTTTTCAATTGTACGAAACCATATTGAAAGAATTTCCCCCTCGGCTGGGACCCACACCGATTAATCCTTTTGTTAGTTTCATTAATTATATGTTCTTTCGTTCTTCCTTAGCTCCAATTCCACCAAATATTTTGTCTGGTTTAGTTGATGGTGCTGCCAACTATCGTTACCTAGAAATAACATCTCCAAGAATTTTTGCAGTGGTTGTGGTCCCTACTTTTTTAGTGTTGCTATTTTCCTACGGATGGAGCTTTCTACTACCAGTCCCATTTCGTGTTATCCGCATTTGCTGATGTTGGTTATTAGAAAGTCAAGGGGCTTCAGGTGCATTTGACCACTTTTAAAGAATTTCCCCCTGGTAAAAAGTCGGTGCTGGACATGAAGGTTCATGGATAACAAGAAAAGGAATAGGGGATTAATTGACAAACCCGGAGGAAGTGGAGAAGCTGGTAATTAACCCTCCGTTGGTGTACAGAGTTGCACATATTCGACGGACCCATCTGGCAAGGCCATAACTTTTGACAGAGATGTCACCTCGCTTAATGACATACCGCTTTTGAAGCGTCAGTCAGATTTTTACCATGAACCAATACACGCCACGCTAGCGCCCTGAAATAGTTGAAATTTACATTCAACAGAAGCAGTCAATTGTGAAAACTCAACGTGCTTTTAAAACATTAAAAAAGGTGAGAAATGCGCCTTCTATGAAAACCATTAAGCGTTTCTACGAAAAATTTTCGACTGGTAAGACTCTTTCTAATCCGAAGAGGCCATATAAAAGTCGACCAAGGCGATCGGCCGAGAATATCGCTGCCGTATGAGGCAGTGTTGAGAGGTCCCCAAGAACATCCCAAAACCGCCGTTTTCAGCAGTTGGGCATGGCTCGGTCCACTTTACAACGGATTATTCGCATTGATTTGCATTTCTTCCCGTACAAAATTCAATTGACACAAAGAATGTTGCCTGCGGACAAGCCTCGTCAATTGGAATGGACCCAAAGAGTCATCGAAATGGCCGAAGATAACGACCAATTTTGGAACAAATTATCATGTCCGATGAAGCCCATTTCACATTGAATGGAACCGCAAATAAGCAAAATTGCCGTTTTTACGCCACTGAAAATCCTCAGGAGATTCAAGAAGTGCCTCTTCATGACGAAAAAGTCACAGTTTGGTGCGGCGTTAGTGCGAAAACGGTCATTGGGCCGTTTTTCTTCCAAAATGAAAATGGTCATGCAGTTACCATCAATCAGGAGCGTTATCGCGACATGATGACCAATTTTGTGTTGCCAATTATTCGTCGATGGCGTATGAGGCAGTTCTGGTTTCAACAAGACGGCGCTCCACCGCACACAAGTTGCATAACAATCGATTTTCTGACGAATTTGTTTCCGGGCCCTTTGATGTTGACAAGTGGTGATTTGACCTGGCCACCGCGTTCGCCCGATTTGACGCCGCCTGACTTCTTCTTGTGGGGATATTTGAAGTCAATGGTTTACGTTAACAAGCCAAGGACCGTAGAAGAGCTCAAGGACAACATTCGTGAAGAAATAGCCGCTATTCCGGCCGAAATGTTGGCAAAAACGATGGAAAATGCAGCAAAAAGGGCACAATACGTCATCAACGCCAGAGGCGGCCATTTGAGAGATATATTCAAAAATTGATGTAAACAAATCTACTTGTTACAAATTAAATAATTAACATTGCCAACCGCCAGCTGATGAAGACATCATAGGCCCAGCCAAATGTATATCTAACGACGGAGTTATTGTGGTGGTAGGTGGAACTGATGTAGCGACCGGTGAATAGTAGTATTAGCTGTTATTTTTTTCCTTTTCAGAGATTCAACAGTGATCAAAATTATTTAAAATGTTTTTGAACAATTTGGTTTTTAATTTAGCAACATCCAACTTTGTTTCATTAAGGTGACGAATAAAATTTACTTCATTGTCTTCAAAATTCGGGCACGACCAATGTAGGCCCATGGATCTATCAGAGATATAGTTGAACTGCCGATCATTAAATCCAGCTCATTTAAAATAATCGTGGTTGTTGCATATCCAACACATAATCAATCTCTCCTATAAACTTCTAAATATATTGTTCTCCATTCGAAAATATTTTTCTAACTCCATTCTATTAACAACTATTAACAACCATCGATAAAAAAAAATTCCCCATCAAAAAAATATTTATGACTCACCACCATTTATTAGCAACTTAATTAAAACAAATATAAACAACATAATTACCAAAGAAATATTGGTTCATAAAAAAATGCGTTTAGACCAGTTGACTACTACCGGTGCTACCTGCTATTAGCCACGATGTTAATGGCAGCGACGACATTGCTTGGAATGCACATACGGCTGATAACAACAACAACAACAACCGCACCATCGACTGAGAGACGCATAAATGGCCGGGGCATTAACACCATACGCAGTATGAAGTGTCTACATGAATTTATTATGGCGTTCATTCGTTCGCTAGCCAGCCATAAATATTGGTGCAGGCTTTGGATCAGCTGGATAAATGGTGGGCAGCAGCAGCACATAGACCACGAAACGTCAACAGAACGTGAAAATATGACTTTTTTCGTAAAACAAAAAAATCGGATTTCTTGTTTATATACCGGTGGTGGTTGTATGGTAACCTTGTCTTTGACTGAAGGCCGTTCATTGTCACCACCACAAGAAATTGAAAGACAGACAGACAAATAGGCAAAAGCTAGTTTTTTTCTGCTGTTCGTATCGTACACCTTGAAGCCGCAACGCATTAATAGTGCGTGCCGGAACGAATAGCAACAACACCACGTGAATATGCCAACACGTTAATGCCATTTTATAAATGAGTTTTTCTCTTCCGATTTGTCGGGTTGGTTTGTGTGAATGTTTGTGTGTTATTGACCACCATAAATTTTTATATAGGAATTTTCCCAGCACCACCCCATCTACTGACAGAATAGGGGAGGGGAATTTTCTTTGTAAACATTCACGTAAATAACTCAATTTATTAACGATTTATCAGCACGCACAGACCATAACAAAAGCGCTGTGAATGGGGTCCAAAATGAAACCCTTTTCCCCTTTTGCCAATAAGATAAACATATTAAGAGTCAACAAGAGAATTTATCACAACAAATTGAGTAATTAATTAGCCGCTTAATTGAATTATTTTTCCCCCCACCAACGTGGAATGGACATACTTCCTCGTTCGTTGCAATCCCTTAAAGTTAATCGAGGTGTGTACATGATTTGTGGCAATTAAAGGTGTTTAAGTGGTGTTCCTAGCTCATTGGCAGGGATTCCACAATTAATAATTCAATTTGTCAAGACAATATTTCCCTTGAAAATGTTATCCATAAAAAGAAAACATAACGGCTAAAAAAATTTCAATAGAAAATATTCTCGAAATCAATACTTTGCGTGGGCTTCTAGACATGCTTTCGGCTTTGGCAGCAATATATTTTGTCTGGAGCCATCTGACAATGTCCTGGACAAATTCAATATTTTTCAGCATGAACATAGTTAATACAATGTGACGTACGACCATGTGTTGTGTAGTTGACTGTGACTTGAAAAATAAATTGGAACTAATTCCTGAACATATTCCTGCGATCATTGTCCAAAACTCACGACGTCACTACCTTCAATATTCTTTAGCATAAACGTACCAAGCTAAATTTGACGTACGGCCATGTGTTGAGTTGTTTACTGTAAATTGAAAAATCAATTATCAGAAAAAAGGAAGTGGAGTTAACTCCTGAACATATTCATTCGATATTTATTCAAAACTTACGACGTCACTACGTTTGGTTTACCCTGGCATAATAGTTAAAGTTGGGTAGGGTAGTCGACGAAAATACAGCTTTTATTTCCAATTTAGATTTTAATTAGCAGAAAAAACCAAAACGAAGTTGAGCGAGTATATTGTGAGAAGAATTGCTTAAAAATATGTGAATGGAGAAATTAGAGAGTATTCTAGACCATAACTAGATGTTACGAATATTGAGTAAAATTTCCAGAGGATAGGCGTCTCGCAAAAATGTTTCATTCTCTAGAAATTTATTTTTAAATATTATGTAAAGGAGGTAGCCATAACGTGGAAAATGTAGACTCAAATCTAGAGAAACCTATAGACCTAGAGACGAGTATTATGGAGATTAGGCTGTCCTATTCCGAAGATAAATCAAAGAATACTAAAACTCGACACCAACTGCTGTGAAAATCGGAACGACATAATCCCCGTCAGTTGCAAAGAAAGAAACCAGTAAGAAAGTAGTAAAGTCGGACTGGGCCTAATATATGATACCCATCATTCACCTAAAATGGGACGAAACTATATATGGGAGCTATATCTAAATCTGAACCGATTTCAATGAAACTTGCAAGAGATTAATATATATTAACTTCAGTACGTTTTGCAAAATGTCGCGTCAATAGGCCTAACTTTGGGTCCTTAGTGCACCATTTACATAAAATCAGACGAAAATATATATGGGAGCTATATCTAAATCTTAACCGATTTTTACGAAAGTTAGCACACATATATTCAGTACGCTATGCCAAATTCGGTGCACATCGAAAGATATATAGGGAATTTTGTGAACCATCATTGCAGACTTAATAAAGTGCACTATGCCTTATTTCGTGCAAATCGAAAGATATATATGGACTTTGTTATATAATTAACATAAAATCAGACGAAAATATATATGGGAGCTATATCTAAGTCTGAAACATTTTTTTTTCGAAACTTAGCACACATCATTCGAGATTTAATTAAATACAACATGAAAAATTTCGTGGAAATCGAAAGGGGGCTTTGGTGCACCATTTACATTAAATATAGACATGTGTGTCCGTCTGTCCATTATATCCATTTAAACACGCTACAGGCCACAGTTATGGACCAATCTTCACGAAATCTTCCATATAGGACCGGTTCTGGCCGGTCCTTATTGGTTTTGGTAATTATCGGTTACTATTTAGGAGATGAAATGAACTTTACTTTTGTCTGTTTTTCTGGATGCTCTAGAGGCCACAATTATGACCCGAATATTACGAAATATTACACAGAGAAAGGGATGGCTCTTTTCATGATAATCGGTCAATATTTAGCGGTTTAATTGAACCCGGACGTTTATGTGAGTTGTTGTCCTTTAACCCTACGATCAATAACCGGTACATTTGCACTTGTTTTATTGAAAACCAAATCAAATTTTGAGGAATCATTCTTGACGTGTTTTTACTCATAATTAATGAACAAATTATAAATATTTCCTGTCGCCATGATGGACCCATGTTGTCTAGGTCTAAAAAAATTTGCAAATTGTTTGAGGAACACGTGAATTAGATCCCTATAAAAGTAATCGAAGAGGGAGTTATACATAAAAACTTACAGGCGTTTTCGTATTCTGGTATTATTTAGTAAACCAATACCACAATAGAGGGAGGAAATATAGCACTTCTCGCTTTAGAATTTTACATGGATGAAATGGACATACAAAGTTCTTTTTATCATATTTTCTAGTCTGTCTAGAGGACACAATTATAATAAGAACAACACAATTTTTACACCGGTCAGGAAATCTGTTCTACTATAGCTATTTGCTGTTTTAACAATGATCGTTCAATTTAAAGTTATGATTTAAATGTTCAGGGTATAAAAGATGAATTGTTGACCTCTAATCATTCAAGAGGGTGCAAATGTCGAAAAATATTGTCCAGGCTCTTAATATAGATCAGTAGTCGACCCCGTCCGACTATACTGCTCCGATTATTGGTTTATAAATAATGTTATGAAGTAAAAAAAAATTATCGTACCGGGTACGATGAATAGAATATGTTATCGATAACAATATTATTTTGTTAAAAATGTCATTGATAGCAAAATTCGCCAAAAACAATTTCAATTGAAACCAGTAAGGAAAGTAGTAAAGTCGGACGGGGCCGACTCTAGGATACCCTTCACCACTATGGGTACATTAAACAGGACTATTAACATGAAATTGGATGAAATAAAATATGTGATATTTATCTAAATGTGAATCTACCTAGATTTGTCCATAAAGTGTGTAAATCGACTTCAAACAAATATAAATAGGTCATCCGGTTGACTATGTCTGTACTTCTAGAAAACGCAACTACGTAATTCTATGCTCAATTTTGTACGTTGTGCAAAATTTGATGTCAATCTGACTAACATGAGGAGTATGATGCCCAATTTGCTTGATATCAGGCGAAAAAATATATGTAAGCTATATCCACATATTAAGCGATTTCAAACAAACTTGTCACAGGTTAGGTTATACTAACTTTAGAACGTTTTGTTCCTATTGGTTCCTTGGTGCGTCAATTACATAAAATCAATCTATAATAAAATGGAGCTATATCTAAATCTGGACCGATTTTCACGAAACAAGGCAGACATCACTCTAGGCTCAATTCAGTACGTTATGCCAAATTTCGTGCAAATCGAAAGATATATAGCGACTTTGGTGAACCATTTACATGAAATCGGACGAAACTATATGTGGGAGCTATATAGAAATATGGACCGATTTTATCGAAACTTGGCAGACATCACTCTAGGCTCAATTCAGTACGTTGTGCAAAATTTCGGGCAAATCGAAAGATATATATGGATGTTGGTGCACAATTTACATGAAATCAGACGAAACTATATATGGGAGCTATATCTAAATCTGGACTGATTTTCACGAAACTTGGCAGACATAACTCTAGGCTCAATTCAGTACGTTATGCCAAATTTCGTGCAAATCGAAAGATATATATGGATTTTGGTCACAATTTACATGAAATCGGACGAAACTATATATGGTAGCTATATCTAAATCTTGACCGATTTTCACGGAGCTTGTCAGACATCATTCTAGACCTAAATGATTAGGCTGTACCAAATTTCGTGCTAATCGAAAGATATATAGGGACTTTGGGGCCCCATTTACATTAAATCGGACGAAACTATATATGTGAGCTATATCTAAATCGGGACCGATTTTCATGAAACTTGGCAGACATCATTCTAGGCCCAATTAAGTACGTTATGCCAAATTTCGTGCAAATCGAAGGATATATAGGGACTTTGGGGCACCATTTACATGAAATCGGACGAAACTATATATGGGAGCTATATCTAAATCTGGACCGATTTTCTTGAAACTGGGCAGACACCATTCTAGACTCAATTCAGTACGTTATGCCAAATTTCGTGCAAATCGAAAGATATATAGAGACTTTGGGGCACCATTTACATGAAATCGGACGAAACTATATATGGGAGCTATATCTAAATCTGGACCGATTTTCACGAAACTTGGCATACATCACTCTAGGCTTAATTCAGTACGGTATGCCAAATTTCGTGCAAATGAAAAGATATATAGGGACTTTGGGGCACCATTTACATGAAATCGGACGAAACTATATATGGGAGCTATATCTAAATCTGGACCGATTTTCACGAAACTTGGCAGACATCATTCTAGACCTAAATGATTAGGCTGTACTAAATTTCGTGCAAATCGAAAGTTATATAGGGACTGTTTACATTAAATCGGTTAAATATATATATGGGAGCTATATCTAAATCTGAACCGATTTTTCCCAATTTCAATAGGGTTCGTCCTTGGGCCAAATAAGTGACCTATGCCAAATTTCATCCAATTCGGATCATAAATGCGACCTGTACTTTGTTTACAATTTAACATGGACAGACGGACGGACGGACGGACAGACGGACATGCGTAAATCGACTCAGAAAGTGATTCTATGCATATTCTCAAAAGGAACCATGGGTCTATCTCGATTATTTTTGCCTGTTACAAACATATGCACAAAGACATAATACCCTGTACCACAGTGTGGTGAAGGGTATAAACATTTTCGATTACGACAATTGCCATAGAAAGTTTATTGCCGATAATAACATTTTCTTTTGACAATAACAAATTTATCATAAAATCGAATATAAAGTTCTTTGAAACGGCTCTCCATTAGGTAACACAAAAATCTGCAAGTGACATCGTGCAACCCACAATATATCCTTTTATACATATTCACAAATAAGTGTTCTGTCAAGTGAACAGATTCCTTCTTTTCCCCTTCTTATTATCGAACATATCCTCAATGCAACAATAAGAACAAAAATGTGTATTCACTTATTATAACAATTAAAGTGACTGCTTGAAACGTTAATGTGCTGTTGTTGGTGTTGAAGTTCGGAGAAGTGTGTATGGCACGTGTTATTGAATAAAAGAAAACGAAATAATGAATAGACCACTATTAGACTATTATCCAGGAAAGTGCTATTTTTTCCTCAAGTCAAAAAGTTTAACTAAACGTTGAAATAGCACAGCATGACGATGTTCTGTTCTACTATTACAAAGGAGATGACGAAATGAACACTTCATACACTTAGCCGCAAGTGCGGTTCTGTTATTCTTTTGTGTGTAAAGAGGCAAACTAAAACCCCCCACTTCAGTTTCAGCCAAGTCCAGGCTAAAGAATCTATAATTTTAATAACGATTATAATCATTAGTTAGATGATGATGATGTTGCTGCTGATAATTACAATGAGGCTTCTTAAGAAAATATGACGGCTTTTTTGTGTGGTTGGTTCCTCACTTGAGTATACTTGAAAAAATAGTAGTACGGAAATAGATCAGAAGTGATTGTTGTTCATTTCTTATATTTTCTGCCAAATCATCACTTCAATTACTTTTTCTTTTTCCCCCTAAGTTGTTTTTTCTTTGTTTGATTCTATTGTTTGGGCAGAATAATGTAAGCCATTCGACACAACTCCTCGTCTCGTTCGTGTAAAGTGTGAAAAATTCGAATTGATATTATTATGATTTTTTCTGTTACGAAGCGACCACCTCCATCGCCTTCTTCACAAAGCAAATATCATTAATTTCATAAAGATTTGCTTAAGTAATTGATGATTGGCAAAAAAATCGTAGAGAATAGACCGAACTCATCATCAGATGTAAAATGTTTATTGTATGGACAATATATATTAGCAGGATGTATGTGGTATGGTACAGTGGTTCAAAACAAAACAGAAATTTCTATTTAAAGCAAATTTGACACCCGACATTCTAGCCCAAATCCAGTACGATATGCAAGATAGGCGAGCTTTTTACAATTTCATCTCGATCGGATAAGTTTTGGATGTGTGGTGCATCATTTACCTGGAATCGAACGAAAATGTATATGACAGCTACATATATCTAATACCGATTATCACTGTTTTCAATAGGGTTCTTCCTAGGGCCAAGTAAATGAAACGTGCCGAATTTCACCTCATGCAGGTAATAAATGTGCCCTTTGTTAACAAAAATACATCGACAGACGGATGAATATACAGGCATAAATCGTCTAAGAAATTTTTTCTATGTATACCTTTAATAGTAACTAACTTATTTATATTTATTTTAATCTGCATGTTTTGATGCCAAGGTGGCGCGATCTCCTGTCATTCCTATTTAGAGTAATCCACATGTGGTGATGTCAATGTTGTTTATTAGAGATGTTTGAATGATTTTCATATGGAGGGAGACGTAAACCTCATTTTACAAATTTTCTAAAACCACTTTAAAATAATTTTTCCCTCCATGCTAACATTATAACCCGAAACCTGTATACATAAAGGGCATATACATTCAGGATATTTTTTCTCCTGGTACTCTTCTTGGCAGCATAGGTCTTCTACAAACCAACGCCATCTTACTCGATTCGTCTCCGCAATAATTGTTTTGTATTCTAATTACGTAGACGTCTGGTCTGCCATCACCTTACGTATGTGATGAGACTGCCATCTATTGTTGCCTAGAAACAACCCCTTGATTTATGCAGTGGTTGACTTCCTTGCTTATTTAGTGTTGATATATTCCTATGGGTGGCGCTAAAACTAAACTAGGAATATTCGGATGCATTTTTTTTACAAATATTCGAAAACCCCTATGAAATACTAGGCCTTCCACAAAACATCGCCATCTTATTCGGTTTGTCCTTGTGTTAGTTTCGTTAATCCCAGATTTTTTTATTCCTGCTAAGTAAATGATTGGCCTATCGTAACCTATCCAAGGAGATGATGCTGAATTATATACAGTGGTTGGGGTTCTTCCTTATTCAGTAAATCTTATTCCTCTGGCGCCATCTCCTGCAATTTCTATTTAGAGTTATGCCGATGTTGCTTAGTGGAAAAAAGAGGGTTAGAATCCATTTCGACGTATGTCTTATTTCACGAATATTCGAAAACCACTTTTAAATAGCATGTTATCCTCCACTGGCATTCGAATTCGGAACTCATATACATAAAGACGTAATACCCTAAACCACAGTGAGGCGTTTTTCTCTGTTACTTCTCTTGGGGAAATTTGGCTCCCTCAAAGCATCGATTCCTATGAATCATAATTTTTAATGCAGTTAAATTGTCAAGGTGATGGTAATGCCATCTGTCGTTGCCTATAAACGACGTCTCCTAGAAATGTGTGGAGTGGTTGAGTTCCTGGCAATTTTGTGTTGCAATTTTCCTCTAGGTAGCGCTAGTTTCTGTCATTTGTCTTCATGTCGAGTTTGCTTATTACAGACACAACGCATAACCTTTTACTTACACTTGTGCAGTGGTTGGGTGGCGCTACTCGCTGGAATTCTGGCGCTATATATAATGACGTAATACCCTACACCACAGTGAGGTGTTTTTCCCTTTTACTTCTATTGGGAAAATCTGGCTTCCACAAAGCATCGATTACTATGAATAATAATTTTTAATGCAGTTAAGAATTCAATAAATAAATGTGTGCAGTGGTTGAGTTCCTGGCTATTTTGTGTTGCAATTTTCCTCTAGGTGGCGCTGTATCCTGTGATTTTTGTTGATGTTGAGTTTGATTATTACAGAAATAGCGGGCTCGTAAATGTCAATTACCACAGTGGACATAGAGATAAGTGTGTCCATTCGTTTTTCTCAACAAATTAACGCTCAAATATCATTGTGTGTTGACTTCGATTATCGAATACCGATTTTTTTTTATTTATTTAAGTATTGCCAGCAAGTACGGTCGATGCTTTGCAATGAAAAAGAAAGCCAGGGGAAGAACCTACGCACCCACCATTATGTGATGCCTTTCGCCGTTGGGCTCATCAGGTATATTGGGCTAAGTGCATTTACAAAGGTCGTATGTTGATAACTTATATGCAGCTAATGTGAAGTTGCATCTGCAAATTAAATTTATATTTATCAAGGTCGACATATCTTCACTCTAAAACAGTTACTTTTCAAAACAGATTTTTTGTTGTTGCGGTGGATTATTAATACACATACCTAGAATTGTTCCCATGGTATGCACGTTTTATTTTTGCAATCTTTTTAAAAAAAAACATATATTTTACTTTTTTGTTACCACTGTCCAAATTGTGTTTGTCATAATCGAACCCAAACAATGTCAATACAATTATTATTATGACAATGCGGTTTTTATAAAATGTTATTACTCTCAACAGAAAAAAAACCAAAAGTCACTTTTATTTGTTATCCAGTTCAATTTCGAGCTGTCTATTGACCATACTCTGAAGCACCCAAACCACATATAAGCAAGCAATGATGAAGAATTGCGAACAGTGTGATATACGGAAGTCTGTCAATAACAAACTGTAATCGTGGAAATTTTTTTGTTAGGGTCTGAAATTAGTTAAAGGGATTATTTGTTCAACAAGATATCATACATTTATTTAAAAAAAGTGAGATTGTAATAATTAGCAATTAATATATTTTGAAAAAAAAACAAGTCAAGTTGACCCATATAAACAAGTTTGATATCTCCAAGGCAAAAATTATGGAGATGAACTGCAGTGGAAAAAAAATTCATTTGATGGTGTAATAAATTAATTAAAAATTCATAAATTTATCGAAATCATTTCAGAATTGTTTTTCAGTAGCCTCGGTAATGTTTAATTTTAACCTCATATATTCTGCAATAATTAAAATGAATCCTTCAAGCAGCTACTGAAGAATAATTTTTGAAAAATTATTTATTTCAATATGGAAAATATTTGTCATAAACATTAATTTTCATATCAATAAAATTAAGATTTTGTGAATTTTTGTCATCTCGCAAAGGGAACTAGTTCGTTCATTGAGTTCCACACTTCATTTTAAGTTCAATCGTCCATTGGAATACGTTAGTTTATTTGATCAAATCTGTATTCAATTCTCACTTCTCATCTTTTGGGAATATTCTTCTACTCGCCCAGCAAAGGGAACTAGGTCGTTCATTTAGTCCCATAGTTCATTTTATGTTCAATCGTTCATTGGTAAACGTCAGTTCATTTGATGAAATCTATATTCAATTCGCACTTCTTATCCTTGGCCATTAACCAGCGAAAGGGATCAATTTTTACATTTTGGAATTGATCATTCTTACAAGACAAAATGTTACTTGAGACGATGGAACCGTAGCTAGTAGAATTAAATGAACGAGAGTAAAAAATGAACAATTGGAGCAACAAAGACTAAATGCAAGAAATTGTTCGATCTAATGCCAATAGTTTTTTTATAAAATAGTTTTGTACAGTTTAGTGGAGGAACAAGGTCATTTATTAAGTTACACAGTTCATTTTATGTTCAATCTTGGTATCAAGGTATCAATTTTTATATTATGGAATTTATCGTTTTTAAAAGATAAAATGTTGCCTGAAACGATGGAACCGTAGCTAGTAGAGCTAGTGGAACAATGATATGAGCATTTGATGAAATTACACAAAAGTATTTTTTCTTTTGTAAACTGTACCAATCGTTCATTGGTACACGTCAGTTCATTTCATGAAATTTCTATTCAATTCAATACTCCTCCTTGGTCATTAAAAGGCACAAGGTATCAATTTTAATATTATAGAATTTATCATTCTATAAGACGAAAAACTACTTGAATCGACGGAACCATAGCCAGTGGAACTAAATGAACGAGAATATCTATTTGAACTATTAAAACAACAAGAACTACGGCAAAGAGAGCAAAAATGAACGACTGGAGCAAAAGGAAGACGATATACGAAATAACCGAACTTAGTACCGATCGTTCATTGTGCCGAATAGTTTTGTAGATTTTAGTGAACTGTACGTAAGGATTCTTTTTTATGGAATCAGATCAAAGTTGTTGTTAAATCGACATTTTTAGATTTTTTTATTAAGTAAATATAGTTGTAGTTTCTTTATATAGTTCCTTTGATCTATTTAATTCCGACTCCACAATGGTTCCTTTGAAGGCGATTTTAATTAATTTATATTTAGTTTATGTTTATATATTTTTAATAACGTGACAGCATCTGAAAAACTAACGAGAATGAATGAGGAATATGGGAATTAAGGGAAGACATCAGTGAAATGAACATGTTTGAGAAGTACACCGATTAGATGTTAAATCGCTTCTGCTATACTGTCATAGAAATCTAAGGGGATCTTATTCTGTGCACTTATCACTAGAACTACTTGCTTGTCCTTTGCTGAGTGTATTATCAGTTGGACTTTGCCTTTATTAATGATGCCCACAACAGCATTATCACTTACGCGCACTTATCTATGGAAATATATTTATGTCAGGCACTTAAATATTTTATGACCCTTCACCACACTGTGGTACAGAGACCCATGGTTCCTTATGATCCCTTTCTGAGTCGATTTATGCATGTCCGTCCGTCTGTTCGTCCATGTATTTTTGTGAACAAAGTACAGGTCGCATTTATGATCCGTTTTGGATGAAATTTGGTACAGGTCAGTTATTTGGCCCAAGGACGAACCCTATTGAAATTGGGAAAAATCAATTCAGATTTATATATAGCTCCCATATATAGTTTCGCCCGATTTTAGGTAAATGGTGCACCAAAGTCCATTAATATCATTTGATTTGCACGAATTTTGGCATAGCTTATTGAATTAAGTCTACAATGACGTGTGCTAAGTTTCGTGAAAATCGGTTCAGATTTAGATACACCTCCCATATATAGTTTCGCCCGATTTTAAGTAAATGGTCTACCAAAGTCCCTATATATCCTTCGATTTGCACGAAATTTTGTAGAGCCTATTGAATTAGGTCTAGAATGATGTGTGATAAGTTTCGTGAAAATCGGTTCATATATAGATATAGCTTCCATACATAGTTTCGGCCGATTTTAGGTAAATGGTGCAACAAAGTCTCATTCGATTTGCACGAATTTAGGCAAAGCATATTGAATTAAGTCTAGAATGATGTGTACACCTCCTATATATATTTTCGTCTGATTTTAAGTAAATTGTACACTAACGATCCACAGCTAGGCCGATTGACACAACGTACTGAAATTAATATATAATACCAAAAAATCAATAGGTGTCTGATTGAGATTAAATTTTGAACAGTGCAGCGTACTGAATAGCGTGTGTCATGATTTCTTTAAATCGATTTACACAAATCGATCTCACTGTGCGCAAACGACTCTAAACTTGCCTAAATTTAAATAAATTTTGGATAGGTTCCAGAAAGACATACAAATCACATATTTATGTTCGTTCAATTTCATGTCAAAATTCCTTCAAAAAGGCGACGTCTTTTGGGATAATATGTAGAATATACCCAAAGTGGTGAAGGGTGTCATATAGTCGTCCCAGTCCGACTTTACCACTTTCCTTACTGGTTTTATGAAGAGAAAGAGAGCAAATATAGGAACAAAACAAAAAAAAAAGTATGAACTAAAGATCTGGACCAAGTTCCGATCGTTCCTTTATCGGAATAGTTCCTATGAACTAGCTCGTTCCGGAACCAACCAACTCTACATTTCAGTCATAAAATGCCCATCACTTTATGATGAGTATTAGAGTCGAGTTCATTTGAGTCAATAACATTATTTTATTGAAAATTAATCGATGATAATCAAAATATGCTAATATTTAATATATTTATATAAGAACAAGTTTTAGAATTTAACAACCAAAAATTAATTTCACTAACTTCATATCGTAGTCTTTATTAATTATTTGTAATGGATTATGTCTTGATTTTTATAACCAAAAATTAAATCAAAGCCGTAAAAAATTAAGTATAACAAACAAATACGTGCAATAAAAAGTTTGTTAAACACGAATTACCTCGAAAAATGAATCATAAAACGGAAAAACCACACGAAAATCCTTGTACTTTATTTCTTATGTCTTTTAACCTTTGTTGCCAACCAGCCAAGAATTCTAGTAGCTGGCAAAAAGAAGTCCTAGCTCACAACGCTCCATTTTCTTGGGTATTAAAAAGAAACTAACTTGATTAGTCACATGCTATCATTGTATTCACTGGGTGATTATATTGTAAGCGATTAAGCGATTCAAGTTCCCCCTACTCCATACCGCAAAATTAACAATGTTCCGACTAGCACTAAAAGAACTAAATTGTAATGCCCGTCTACCCTGCGTTGTGTTTGTGTGGAAAAACCAATAAAGCAGTAGGAAGACATTCTATTCTTTATTCGAGTTTCCTTTTTAAACGATGTCATGACACGAAATGGTAGCTACTCAATGGCACTTCTCTCTCTGCTTATATGGAGGAATGCCTCTGTGTTCGAGTAGGAATCTTCAGTATTGAAGAACACTTTAACTGTTTTTTATTAAGTCTATTGGGATTGGTTGAGGCTCTTCGCCGGCGCGCCGTTAATATGATTGTAGTAAATTTTTATTGACAGCAAAAACACGAAAAAAATACAGCAAGAAGTGGTTTGAGTAACCAATAAAATCTGATGTCAGATGAAGATAGATATGGAGTTCTACACTAAATGGTATCAGCCGCACACAAAAGTTTATAACTAATTTTCAGGAGAAAATCTTAATATCGAGAAGATAACACGATTGGGAACTAGTCCTGTCGAAAATAAACCGATTTCGATATTTTCTAAAGACAATAAATTTGTTGTTCATAATACATTGAAAAGGTACTGAAATTGTCAGTACCTGGTAAAACCAGTCGTCAGTATGTTGGAAAAATACCCTGATCAGAATTTTTGAAGATGAAGTTATCTGGGGTACAAAAGGGAAAAATAGCTAGAATGAACCGAAGGAACAAAATTGAAGAGCACGCCAATGTTCAGAAGGATAAATCTTACGGTACCTCCATTTCCTTCTACGTGGCGAAGAGGATTAGGTCTCTGGAAGAGCAAACGAACGCCAAAACCGCTAAAAAATATCTTCCCGTAGATTGGCACGGAAATCCAACGGCTATCTGGGATTCACGAAAGAGGAAGAAAGCGGCAACAGATGATAAGGAGACGCCAACTTGGAAGTACTTGATACGAGGACTGTTCATAATACTTCGAACACGAGCTGTCAGCGCTCTGCCAGTCGTCAGCATGTTCAAAATACTCTGATCAGAATTTTTGAAGATGAAGTTATCTGGGTCACAAAAGCGAAAAATAGCTACAATAAATCGAAGGAACAAAATTGAACCGCAGACAATGCTCAGAAGGATGAACCTGATGGTAGCTCCAATTCGCCGAAAGTGACGAAGAGGATTAGGTCTCTAGATGAGCAGACGACGCCAACACCGCAAAAAAGAAAAAAAGAGCTTCCCGTCGACTGATAGCAGAGGAGATTGGCACGGAAATCGATCAAATGTAGATGGCGATGCCGGCTCTAATATCAAGATGACCGGCACTGCATCCGAATCTTCCGTGAACTCCGGTTACACCAAAATTACTAACAAAAATTCACGAAAGAGGAAGAAAGCGGCAACAGATTGAACGGAGACGTCATCTTATGCAAAGGCTTCCAGGTGGCGCGAAAGAGACGGTTTCTGCTCTGCAGTGATCAATGGAAACAGCGCGTGACAGACAGTGTCCCAATAAATGAGATAGTCAAACTTATGCTGATGATTAAATAGGACGTCTTCAATTACAAAAGGTAACGGGTTTCTCAGAGGTTGGACAGTTAGATAACGATTGAACGCATGCTCGTTGTCTTTGGTCTAAAAAAACAGGATAATGCTGGTGAAGAAATGGGAACTCTTTCACAGGGAGTATACCCCTGCAGTGATCGATAAAAACAGCGCGTGACAGACATTGTCCCAATAAATGAGATAGTCAAACTTATGCTGATGATTTAATAGGACGTCCTCAATTACAAAAGGGAACGTGTTTCTCAGAGGTTGGACAGTCAGATGACGATTGAACGCATGCTCGTAGTCTTTGGTCTAAAAAACAGGATAATGCTGGTGAAGAAATAAGAACTCTTTCACAGGGAGGATACCCATAAGGAGGTAAAGTATGCGACCAACAATAAGATCATGGAGAACCTGCTGCAAGGCGGACCCAATTGACCTGGGGATTATCTAATGCTAGAGTTTGATTCATGAAAGAGCATAGAAGCCCTGAGAAAACTAGGGGCTGGCATTGTCCCAATAAATGAGAGTATCAAACTTAAACTGATGATGACAGGACGTCCTCATTACAAAAGGCAACGGTCATCAGAGGTTGGCGCAGCGAGTTCACTACAGAACATGTTTGAAGCCTTTGGTATAAAAAACAGGACACTGCTGGTAAAGAAATGGGTATTCATCCACAGGGAGGATGACCATAAAGAGGTAAAGTATGCGACCAACAATAAGATCATGGAGAACATGCTGCAAGGCGGACCTAATTGAACTGGGGGTTATCTAATGCTAGAGTTTGAGTCACAAATGAGCATAGAAGCGCGGAGAAAACTAGTGGCATACATTGTCCTAATAAATGAGGCAATAAAATTTAAGCTGTTGAAGAAACAGGACGTCCTCAATTACAAAAGGTTTGACAGCGAGATCACGACTGAACGCATGCTCGAAGTCTTTAGTGTACAAAACAGGGCTCTACTGGGAGGAGAAGGATGATGGAACTCTACTTGTGGTAGGCCAAGATAGTTCTTCAATGGCAAGTTTAGATCAGGACTAAAGACAAGGCGTACTACGTGTCCAACGCAGTCTTCTTCAATATTGGTAAGGCAATGATTTGGGAAGAGGAGTTCAAAAAGGGTAGCGAAAAATAAGCACCTAGCAACAAGAGTATGGGAGATTAGATGAGAAGATAACCGATTCCCAAGAGGGCGGTTTATTGGAGGGCAAATGGAAGTCTTCCGCAGGGAACAAGATAGTTCTTTAATGGCGAATCTGATCAAGATTGGTAAGGCAAGGATTGAAGAAGAGGAGGCCAAAAGGAGTAGCGAGAAGGAAACACCTGTCAACAAAAGTTAGGGAGCCGATGAGAAGATTCCAAGAGGACCATTTATTGAAGGATAATTGATAAAAGTTATCAAGATAAGCTTCCATCGGAGTGAGACGACAACACTGACTCTAATAGAAACCAGTAAGGAAAGTAGTAAAGTCGGACGGGGCCGACTATATGATACCCTTCACCACTTTGGGTATATTCAACAGATGAATCATAACAGACGTCGCATTTTTGATGTTCAAGAAACTTAACACACATCATTGTAGACTTTATTCAGTACGCTGTACCAAATTTCGTGGAAATCGCAAGGTATATAGGGACTTTGGTACACCATTTTCCTTAAATCGGAGGAAAATATATATGGGAGCTATATCTAAATCGGAACCGATTTTCACGAAACTTAACACACCATTCTAGACTTTATTCAGTACGCTATACCAAATTTCGTGCAAATCGAAAGATATTTAGGGACTTTGGTGCACCATTTACCTTAAATCGGACGAAAATATAAATGGGAGCTATATCTAAATCTAAACCGATTTTTATGAAACTTAGCACACATCATTCTAGGCTTAATTAAGTACGCTGTGCCAATTTTCGTGCAAATCGAAAGATATATAGGGACTTTGGTGCACCATTTACCTTAAATCGGACGAAAATATATATTGGAGAAATATCTAAATCTTAACCGATTTTCAGGAAACTTAACAGACGCCATTCTAGACCCAATTCATTCTGCTGTGCCAAATTTCGTGCAAATCGAAAGATATGTAGGGACTTTTTTACACCATTTTCCTTAAATCGGACGAAAATATATATGGGAGCTATATATAAATCTAAACCGATTTTTATGAAACTTAGCACACATCATTCTAAGCTTAGTTAAGTACGCTGTGCCAAATTTCGTGCAAATCGAAAGATATATAAGGACTTTGGTGCACCATTTACATTAAATCGGACGAAAATATATATATGGGAGCTATATCTAAATCTGAACCGATTTTTCCGAATTTCAATAGGGTTCGTCCTTGGGCCAAATAAGTGACGTATGCCAAATTTCATCCAATTCGGATAATAAATGCGACCTGTACTTTGTTTACAATTTAACATGGACAGACAGACGGACGGACATGCATAAATCGAATAAAAAAGTGATTCTATGCATATTCTCAAAAGGAATCATGTGTCTATCTCGTTTCCTTTTGCCTGTTACAAACTTATGCACAAAGACATAATACCAT
The DNA here is from genome assembly GCF_032173495.1 of Musca vetustissima. Taxonomy (NCBI): domain Eukaryota; kingdom Metazoa; phylum Arthropoda; class Insecta; order Diptera; family Muscidae; genus Musca; species Musca vetustissima. The sequence continues at coordinate 65,344 of NW_026874165.1, read as the reverse complement.
GTACCACAGTGTGATGAAGGGTATAAAAAATAATCAAAGTTAATATACACATCGGATTAATAATGGAACATTGGACTGTTAAAAACAAGTCGTCTAGATAAAACCACATAAACTACCAACTATTTTACGCAAAAACAGATTCCCGATCAAGAACCCCTTAAATTTTTGTAATATGTTAACAAAAATTTAAGATTTCTGTAAGAAGAAATGCATCAGAAGCCCCTGGTATACCAATACTTTACCTTGATAGATAAATCAACATGATAATAGTCCAAAATAGGAGTCCCCACCAAACTACATGGCAACATTAACCAGGCTCCCGGGTTCAAATCCCAGCGAAGAAGGAAAAGTTCGATCAAAGTTATTTTTCAATATCTGTAAGAAGATAGATGTTAGAAGACATGATGATAGACCAAAATAGGAGTCGCCACCAAGAAAATAAAGTGGCAACGATAGATGGCTGCCCCATCACCTGAAATAAAAATTCAAGTAGATGTTGTTTCTAGGCAACAATAGATGGCGGCAACCTTGCGCAGTATACAGAATAGCATTCCTCTAATTAGCCAGAATAAGAAAATATTCCATATAATATTGTCCCATCACTTACCGTCGTTAATATGCCAGTGCTCAAAGAATAAATGAAGCAATACTTATCCTAAAAATGAAAAACACTACTAAACATCCATCTAATGGAGTATCACCTATTGAAATATCTACACAACTATTTCCTCTAGCTCTGAACCTATATACACGGATATTGTGGCATACAACAATAAGTGCCGCTCATTCAATTGACTCGAACATCATCTTTAACAAAAAAAAAAAAATCATAACGACAAACGATAGTGCACGACAAACGATAGTGCTCTTTTAATGTGTCTGCGGAATTCCATCGAAGAAAAAAAAAATGTCATGCAACTGCCATAAGGGTAATCATTGATGCCAGAGTCATCGATGCCATTTTTCCCCCGTTCTTCTTTCTTGTATTAAGACTTCTTAACATGTTGTCTTTGCCACTTTTATTCTGGTGGCAATGCAAAAGGTGATCTAACGTTATGTGTGTTGTTCGCTTTTGCTTTGCAAACCACCACGTGATTGACACACCTCCTACACAATTGAAATGCCACCTATACTATGGCTTTCGGATTGCAATAGATGGTTGGAAAAAGATTAACAACAATCACCGCCACCGTACAGCACCACCAACAACAACATGCAGCAAAAAATCAGCAAATGCAAAAAAAAAACGTTAAAACACGACAAAAGATCAAAGTGGTAATAGCAGCTAGCAGAATAGTGAAGGAGGATTTAACGTTTTTTAACTTCATTTCAATGGCATGGAAGGTAATTGCAAAGGTTGTGCTGGCAGACAATGTTCTTAATGGTAAGGGTTAATGGAGACGAAGGTGATTCAAAAATAAAGAAAATATTAATAGAAAATGGCTTTTATTGGTAGAATAGTGACAGCCTATAGACCGATGATTCCTGGTTAGAATCCCCGGGAAATAGCAAATATTCTTCAAATTATATCCATCTGAAGCACCTTTAAATTCTAATAACCGACCTCTGAATCATCATCAATATGTAGGGATAACACCAAATAGGAATGACGCCACTCAGAGAAAAAATGCAACACTAAATCAAGCAAGGACCACAACCACAGCTGACAATCTAGGCAACGGTAGATGCCAGGTGCAATCTCTAAGGTCAGACTACAGCAGACTAATCATAATCATGTAAGTAATTGGATGAGGATTTCTAAAAATCCTTGCATTTTAGGTATAAAATGGCCATGACGACCAAAAAAACTGCAAAAGGTTACACTAAAGAAGCTAGGACAACAAAATTTCAATTAGACGTTTTTACTAGTCGACGATAGATGACAGTCTCATTGCTAAAAACATAGTACAGCAGGCCGATTATCTCGGCATATATCCCGCTCTTTAACAATTGTTGTAAATATTTGGATTATGATTTTTATTCTTATATTCAATACGGGTTATTTCGTTGACTTTCAAACAGAAAACCATTCATAGTTTAGCAAACGTTCGATCACTGATTATAAAGAAAATTAAAAATCCTCAATTGCCATATATGGAATTTTTATTCCGCCCTACATTACCAACAACACCTCAACGATCGAAATGTGGTAGGTCGATGGTTTTATCATCTTCCTCATTCTGCGGTGCGGCTTTTCAAAGATTTCACCCTTCCGACGGCCTAATAATGCTGTGTAATAAATAGTGTTTGTACTTCTATTTTCAAGTTATTCAATGGAGAAGTGTCAGCCTTCAAAATGTCGGAATGCCAAAATACAGGCACTTTGTTGGGAAAATGCGCCTGGAACCTTTAAACTACCGAAAATTGGACGAGATCTAATAGCCTCAAAATACCGAAATTAACATCACCAAGCAGCGAAAGAAACGTTGAAACAAAATTTTTTGAAAAAAAAAAAACAGCCGAGGAAGCATCTAGCCAGAATAACATGAGAAAGCTAAACCGAACAATAGACAGTCTCACAAATATAAGATTTACCAGGAGCCAAGCAATTAAAGATCGTTATGGCAGTCTTCTAACAATTATGAACAAACTCATAGATGGAGAGAACATTTCCAAGAAATCAGGAACATCAGAAACAACTCAAAATAATCACATCTACCGGCTGACGACAGAACCGCAAGTGAGTTACTTCGACTTCTCATAATTTCAGCTTGGGAGGAAGAGAAACTGCCTCCCACATTGGAAGAAAGGCAATGTTGTGAAATTACCTAAATAGGGATATCATTTGTATTTTGTTATTGCGAAATAGTCAGACGTAATGCCAGTTCGTTTTTTTTCTTATAAAACCCAATTATTTATTAGTCAGGAACGTGACGACACATAGCTGTGGGAAAAGTGTGATCTTGTTTACAAACGCCTTGATAACCACGCAAAATGCCAAAATTCTCATGCAGTTCATATTGTTGCTTAGCTAAGTACTCCGATTTGTTACAGGAAGCATTTGGGCATAAAGGTTTTTTTTTTTTTTTTTTTTTTTTTGTAAAGAAGCTATAAATAGCTTCTGGGGAGAATATCTCAATTGATTAGGCTCACTGGCTAGATCCGAAACTATCGTCTTCCCTGCAACCATAATACAGAAATAAATAAATGTCAAGTAGAAAACACTCTGAGAGATAAACAACCTGACTTCAGACCAAATAGAAGCTGTGTGTGTATAGAATCGCGCACCCCCCTGTAACACCTGTTCATCAATTTCAAGAAAGCTTTCGATACCATCAGACGAACTTCCATATGGGAGGCATCGAGTAAAAAGGGAGTAACCCCAGAAAACAATACGAATAATAAGATCGATGTACGAAAATGCAGAACTCTCAGTTCTTTACAACGGGACCATAAGCCAACCGTTTCGCACCAAAGCAGGAATAAAACAAGGATGTCCTCTGTCACCCTTACTATTCACAATTTTACTGGATGATATAATGAAAAAAATCTGCTCTCAGAGACGAAGCATAAAATGGATTCTCTCATGACAGCTGGAAGATTTAGACCATGCAGATATTATCTGCCTTCTCTTTCACAAGTTATCCATCATGCAGTCCAAAGTAGAAGATCTGGAAAGACTGTCTCGAAATGTTGGACTTGAGTTTAATATCAACAAAGCTAAGGACATAAAAATTAACAACGCCAGTACGGAAAACATGTGGTCTGTGAGTGGAATGAAATCTCCCTCGCATTAAATTGTTAATGTAGGTCCTCTTAAGTTCGCATGTCATTAGAAAACACTTCCCAGTAAAACACACCCACACACAATTTTTAATAAATAAAATCCCTACATCCCTAGTTAAGTTCTTAACCAAACATTTTCTTGATATTACGTTTTAATTTAGATAATGGATTAGAACATTTATCATCATATGCATATATATTTTATGTATGTACACATGTATGATTTGTGAATAATTTCAAGAATACTACTTCTACCCTAGATTGTGGATTTATCTCGATATTGTCTTAAGATTTCTAAACAACCATATCACGTGCTATGGTGCAATGAGACGAACGACACATATTGTTTTTAGTCGTTCAAGGATATAAGTAAGTGTATGCGTGTGTTTGTGTGTGCGAAGAAAGTCTCAATGAAATCAATTCAATCGATGATGACAATCCAATAAGAAAATGGATTGTTGTATTCATATGGATAGATGTGTAATATCGGTTAGGGGTAAAAACAACAAGGGTTTCTATAACAAAGATTTCATTTTTTTTTCATCTTCGTCTTACAATTCCTCAGATTATTGTTGCATTGAAGCGAGACACGTGGTCTTACTTAAGAGACATTTAATACGGGGTAGAATGCTCTACGGTAAAAAAATAAAAAAAAATTGTAATAACACAATAACTTCAATACCTAAGGCTCTTCTAATGATGTGGTTGTGTGAGTGTGTTAGATTTTCATAATTGTTATTTAATATTTTTTTCTTAAATGTAATATTTCTTTAAAGTTTCTTTTGTCTACAAATTTTGACATGGAAGATGTCAGAAATATTGAACAAAAAAAAATATTTTCAAAAAGCCATACACCTCATCTCCAATATTTGACACACAAGATCTTCATATGAATATTCAATTCCATTGTTTCCGTACATTCTATTTTTCAATACCGAACTAAGTTTCTCTAAGTTTTCTATTATATTTTTTGCAAAGCAAACTTCTATGACTTCTTTTTGACTACCAAAAAAAATAATAATCCAAGCGAACCAGTCAAACTCAACATCAATTGACACTTGAATTGACAGTCTAATGGAGTTTGACAAACGGCAACCCAATATTCTGCAGCCCAATATAGCTGCAACATATGATTGTTGAGTCTGTCGTTGCCGTCGTTGAAACGCCTCTCAACATCAACAGCAACCATCAGCCATTATTGCAAATAGCTTAAGTTGTAGCTCTCGAAACACAAATTTGTTCAATTCTTTGTTGTCGTCGTTTGCCTTTGAATAAAACATAATTGTAAGATTTTGGAAAAATGATATGAAGAACAGCAACCACAACATAACGTCATGGCGGTATTTTGAATATCCGCTAAGATATACCTAGGTAAACATAAGATGTTGGGCAAAATGTTGATGGTTGGACAGTGGGTAAAATAATTATTTATTTTTTCAAAGGGTCATACGGCTTGTACGTGTTTTTTTAAATATGGAGTATTTTGTTGTAAAAAAATCTAAGAGAGAAGGCGTAGGCGTAGACTAGAAATATTGTATAGCAGGCGTAGATTTGTTTTTAATATTTTAAAAAAGGTAAACAAGGCGTAGTTTTTTATAAAGCAAGTGGTGAAGAAGGCGATGATTTTTTTATAAAAAAAATCGGACGAAACTACATATGGGAGCTATATCTAAATCTGAACCGATTTTCTTCAATCCAAAAAATTTCAAATTCAATAGGGTTCGTCCATGAGTCATATAAGTGAACTGTGCCAAATTTCGATTTACGCATGTCCGTAAATCGATTCTATGCATATTCTCAAAAGGAATTATGGGTCTATCTCGATTCCTTTTGCCTGTCACAAAAATATGCACAAAGGCATAATACCCTGTACCACAGTGTTGTGTAGGTTATAAATATGGTAGCCATTGAATCCAGAATTTTTTTTATAAAAATATATTTTTTTATCTTCAAATAGTTTCTATAAAAACCAGTAAGGAAAGTAGTAAAGTCGGAAGGGGCCGACTATATAATACCCTTCACTTTGGGTATATTCAACAGATGAATCCTAACAGACATTGAAGGACCATAAACATGTCATTCTGCATCCTACACTAAATTGTTCATTTGGTCAGATATAGAGTTGCTGTATATATATATATATATATATATAACGTTAAGCGATTTCAATGAGACTTGTCTGAACCGATTTTCACGACACCAAACACATTACGCTATACCAAATTTCGTGCAAATCGAAAGATATATAGGGACTTTGGTACACCATATACATCAAATCGGACGAAATTATATGGGAGCTATATCTAAATCTGGACCGATTTTCAGGAAACTTAACACACATCATTCTTGACCTAATTCATTATGCTATGCCAAATTTCGTGCAAATCGAAATATATATGGGGACTTTGGTACACCATTTTCATTAAAACGGACGAAAATATATATGGGAGCTATATCTAAATCTGGACCGATTTTCAGGAAACTTAGCACACATCATTCTGGACCTAATTAAGTACTCTATGCCAAATTTCGTGCAAATCGAAAGATATATAGGGACTTTGGTACACCATTTACAATAAATCGGACGAAAATATATATGGGAGCTATATCTAAATGTGGACCGATTTTCAGGAAACTTAATACACATCTTTCTAGACCTAATTCAGTACGCTGTGCCAAATTTCGTGCAAATCAAAATATATATGGGGACTTTGGTACACCATTTTCATTAAATCGGACGAAAATATATATAGGAGCTATATCTAAATCTGGACCGATTTTCAGGAAACTTAACACACATCTTTCTAGACCTAATTCAGTACTCTATGCCAAATTTCGTGCAAATCTAAAGATATATAGGCACTTTGGTGCACCAATTACCTTAAATCGGACGAAACTATATATGGGAGCTATATCTAAATCTGAACCGATATTCTCGAAAATTGGCACACATTATTCTGGAACTAATTCAGTACGCTATGTCATATTTCGTGCAAATCGAAACATATATAGGGACTTTGCTGCCCCATTTACATTAAATCGGACGAAAATATATATGGGAGCTATATATAAATCTGAACCGATTTTTCCCAATTTCAATAGGGTTCGTCCTTGGGCCAAATAAGTGAGCTGTGCCAAATTGCATCCCAATCGGATAATAAATGCGACCTGTACTTTGTTTACAATTTAACATGGACGGACAGACGGACGGACGGATATGCATAAATCGACTTAGAAAGTGATTCTATGCATATTCTCAAAAGGAATCATGTGTCTATCTCGTTTCCTTTTGCCTGTTACAAACTTATGCACAACGACATAATAGCCTATACCACAGTGTGGTGAAGGGTATAAATATGGCAGTCCCAGGATCAGAGGGAGAAAAAACAAAAAAATAACAGTGATTGATGTCTACGACGTTTTGCTGTGATTATTTTGAAAGCAAATTAGCTGTCGTAACACGATTTTCCTTTCGAAATGGAGGTTAGTGATTTTGGGAAATGGTTTTCTTTAGAAAAAAGGTACTTTGTACAGCAACATTGTTCTCTAAAGGAAGAATAGCGGTCTGGAATACTGTAATATGTTTTCCTATATACGAATTAGTATCCCTAGTTCCTGCTATTTTTTAAATAAGAAATATTAATATTTTTATTATACGATTTTTTAATTAAACGTCTTGACGTCCTGAAATTTTTTCTATCAAAAAATAGCAGTTCTACCAAATATTTATCGAAAAATAGGTTGGTCCTGCCGAATTATTTCCTATTGGCAAAAAGTGTTTTGTCCGCAACATGTAGTCCAAGGTATTGTAGCTTTATGCGGCCCTAGGAGCTTGTAACCCCGAGAAAATTTGTCATAGTCCCACCTTTTAGTATACCAATCGTCATATATATCGCATAGCTGATTCGATCTAGATATGTGTGTCCGTACATCTGTCCATTACAATTTGTTTGTACAGTACAGGCCACAGTTATGGAGCAATCTTTACGAAATTTTTTACACGTAGGTTCGTTTCCCTACTGTTTTTGGTTATAATCGGTTAATATTTATGTGATCAATTGGAGCAAATTCTTTATTCTTTTCTGTTCACTCTAGAGGCCATTATTATGGCACGAGCATAACGAAATTTAACAAGGAGAAAAGGACCTAATCAAGGAACATACATGATAATTGGTCAATATTTAGGGGACCAAATGGTGTGTGAGAATAGTGACAAAATTTTCATATATTGGTAATATGTGCCCCGGAAAATGTCGGATAGTTGAATTTTAATTTCAAACGCGAAATTTTGTCAGACTCGGTACCACTGTCTTGCGGCTGATCAAAATCTTTATTATTATTACAGATTTGAATTTCAATATTCCATGTCTTTCGATGCCAAAAAAAAACCTATCTGTCTATCCGATGACGTTCACAACGTCATTTTCATCTTCATCATCGCCGTCATCATCGACAAAGACATAAACATGATATGTACTTAAAGATCTGCTCCAAACGATTTTTATAAATAAAGTGATACCAAATTATTATTTTGGCTATATTGTCATGGCTTAAGTATCAACTACCTCAGTTGCTTGATTTTGTTTCTGATAGCCATCAATAAAATTGTATGTCGGTTGGTTTCAATATTTTTTTTATGAATAATGCCAAAAAAATCGCCACGATTTTGACGATATGACAAACAGTGTTAATAATAGTCATAATAGCAAAAAAAAATGGCAACAACAAAAATCCGATCACAATAACAATAAAAATAATATGGATACGGAAGCCAATAAAATGAACAAACAATATAAATAAATATAATAGATATATAAAGTAAAAAAATACAATGGACTTCATTGTTTAGTAAATAATATGTAAGTGTGTGTGTTTTCACAAAGTGGAACAGGAAAAACTAGAGTGAATGGTGTTTCATGATTATGAGATTCAAAGATGATGACAGCTAGATAGCTAGACATAATTGCTATGTTAATTGAAATTGAAGCACTTCCCCAAACAAATATAAAAAAGTTACAAAAAATATTCCAAAGAGGGTTTGAAATGTAGATATCTATGCCTTTCCAAAAAAATTAAAATTTATAAAATTAATCGTAAATTTTTGAAAAAACCCAGTACGTTTATGCTAAAAAATGTCGAACATTCCAATGTATATGACAGATGGTGCCAGACAACTTGGCAATGCCAAAAATATACATAGTGGCCCTCGTATATTGAAATCCTCATTAATATGAAAATTTAATTCAAAGCTACATAGGGTAGGGTATCACAAAATTACATACCACGCGGTAAACACCTCTCTCGCTTGAATTTTAAATTTTCAATAACCACAAATGATTTCCTTTTGCTGGCAGGCTGGACTGGCCTGCCTACCTCACCTGACCTGACAGTAGCCGCAACAAATCATGTTTAGCCATTATTAAATTCGCTTAAAATCAATTTAAAATAATTTCGACTTCTTCGCCCCAAAAATGCCACATGAAATTTAAAATAGTCTGAAATTATTTTAAGCCGTTACGTTCGATGGCTGACTGGCTAGCTGGCAAGGCAGACAGCCAGCCAACGACCAAAAGCTGTCCACCAACTAAAACCGAAAATATCATTAAAACGAACAGCGTGATCAAAATAACCAAAACCAATGACTTGAAGGCAAAAACTACAACAACACACAAGCCAACAACACCAACACAAAAAAAAACAAAAAAAAATTGAAAAAGAAAATTGCAACTGGACATCAAAGCCGATTTGCGGGTAGGCAGTTGAACTTTCTTCACCCAAAAAACACAATTGGGGTGTAATTCCTTAAAGGCTGCAGTGTTTCCTTCCCTTCTCTCTCTCTCTCCCTCTGCCTTAACTTAGTTTGGTAGGTGTTAGATTGAAACTTACCTGTCAACGTCACATTGACATGCATCAGACCAATGTGGGTACCAATACGCGCCGGCAATTTCTCACGCGAAAATGCTTTATATGGCGCTATAATTGTCGTATGGGCAACATGCCATGCTGAACCAAGTCTTGTGACTGTTGGTGTTTTTTTTTTTTTTTTGTGGTCGGCGACGTCATCGTCATCATCGAAAGGATAACATGAAAGGAAAAAGGAATAAAAAACGAAAATGAAAGGAATTATTATTAAAGTTCGGTAGGTAGGTATGTATTGTAATAAATTCATAATAATTCTGTTAATATTCAATTGTATGATATTATGTAAAATAAGATGAATAATTTTCAGGATAACAACAAATATAATTATAGTAGAAGACTATAAAACTTAGAAGAAAATGAAATATCAACTCCAATGAATAGATACTTATTTAGAAAACTTTATATTTATTTTCGAATATTTTTAAACTGTACCACAAAATTTAAAAAAAAAAAATCTCTTGTGAGTTTATGAGGAAAGCGTCAATCGGCGAAACGCTTCTCGATGATTTCAATGCTATGTTATCCATCTATCAAAATCACGTAATATTTACCAAAAAATAGGTATTTGGTATTAAAAATTAAATATATCTGTTTAAGGTTTTATTAGCACTTTCCAATTGAAGTGGCTGCAACTTTTGAATATAGGTCCAATTCTAGTAGCATTTTCCCAAAGAAAGTAGCTCCAATTTAGCAGTGAATAAAATACTCTAAACGGAAAACCAACTAGGAGAGTAAAATATTATTTTTCGAAAAAAAATTTTCATTATCAGTCCATGTTTCGACATAGCTTTCATATTACGGTCTTCGCCATTTTTTAAGGTTCATGTAATTGTAATTGAAATTGTTCAACCAATAACATTTTCATAAAGCGATATGTTCATATACATAACTTCCATATGACGAAGATTCTAATCACATTTTCCTAACGAAATAGCTTTAATTTGCCAGATGATAAAATACCTCATCGCAAGATAATTTCAATATAAGATTTTAAGGTTTTTGGGCGTTCTCAATTATAGAGTTATAAAATATGTCCCTCGATCGAACACATTTCACTTCTCCGGTTAATTATCTAAGTAGATGATTTTTCTGCTCTAGACTGCCTATGTTAAGGGGCTCCCATCTATCGTTGGCTGGAAACAACACCTGGTAGAATTTTTTGCAGTGGTTGCTATTGCTATTGTACCATACTCAAATATTGATTTCTTATATGATAAATTGTAGTACACGAGTGGCTAAAAACCCCGCCCGAAGGTTTTTATTTCAGCTAAGTAGCTGATGAATCTGCTTTAGCATGCCCTGGCACCTAGTAGCAGCACTTCCGTGAATTTGTATGTGGTGATTGGCGTTGCTATAGCTTAGGTTGGCGTCTATCGTTGTATGCAAATAACGCCTTCTTGAAGTTTTGCTGTGGATGGGGTCGTTCCTTAGTGTTTCCTTTTTCCTCTGGGTTCTCCCTCCATTCATATTTGTTATTATTATCATGTTTTGATGCCTCTTTTCACAAATATTCGAAACCCAGTTGAACGAAGATAAATATTAATAATTTTCAGGAAGTAGGAAATACGTAATATATGTATTATCAAAATATTTTAATATTATTAGAAGAGTGTATATAAAAAGATTGTCACTATATGTCCATATTTTAATATAGCTTACATATAATGAAAGCGCCATTTTTTTTTAAATTTCCATTCACATTAACCAAAGTTGTTCTCATAAAATATGTAGTATCCGGGAATTTTTAATAAAAGTCCAACCAGATTTTTACAAAAGTTCTCTTGTGCTCATCATTTTTTCTCATCTTTCTCCTTTTGAGGGGGTTAGGATTTACACAATGTATTACCATTTTAGTTATTTTGCCCTACTGTTAGTTGCGTTACTCATTTACTTAGTTTCGTTCCAGTTAGGTATATGATTGGCCTTTTATAGCCTGTCCTAAGTGGTGACACTGACATCTATTGTTTCTTTGAAAAAAAAAAAAACACTTCACTGAAAATTTGTGCAGTGATTGTGGTCCTTGCATTAAACATTAAATAATGTTGCCATATTATACTGAATATAATTTCATTATTTTAATTTTAGCTAAGTATGTGATTGGTCTGCTGTAAACTATCTTAATTGGTCCTGCCATCTATCGTTGTCTAGAAACGACATATTCTTGAATGGGCAGTGGTTGCATTCCTTGTTTGTTTGGTGTGGCATTTTTCCTCTGTGTGATGCCGACATGGGTTATTAGAATGCCTGGGTGCTTTACATACATTCCATCTAGAGATTGATATAATAGTTATATTTATTTATTTCATTGTTGTTATTGCTTCTAAGTAGATGAAATAACAGATTATTTAGTGTTGCCTTTTTCCTCTGGGTGGTATTCTGATTTTGAATTTGTGTAGTGATTGGGGTTGCTGTAAATCATCTGATGGATTTCGGACCCGAGAACTTTCAGTTTTTAGGAAATACATCCGTACCCTAACAATACAATAACCAACTAATATTATTACAACCAACTAATAACTTGGCATCAGCTTCAACATATGAGCATTATTTAATATAGGTATGGTGGGATATAGTGCCACCACGAGGAAAGTGACAACACTAAATAAACAAGGACAACAACCATCGCAAAAAGTCAAGAAGGCATTGTTGTTTTTCTTATAAAAATAATAACATAAATAAATAAATGAATGTCGATATTTCAACATAGACTCACTACTCCACTTTAAGCACTTTGAAAATTGAAGTCGCACTTTCCAGTAGAATCGGCTCTCGGGATAGCTGGGGACATAATAAATTCTGACACAAAATGTTCAATATAGACCAGTCAGCTTCGAAAGCCCCCATATAAAGGCGTCTTTTTAGGTACACAGAGGGTTCATGTGGCTTGTCCAAACTATTTGATTTGCTATTTTAGAGTTTTAAAATATAAAAAATTGCAGCAATAAAAAACCTGTGTTGGGAAAGGAAGGAGCAACCAGATGGAGGGGACCTTCGGAATTAATCTAGGCTTGGCAAAGATAATAGGTTGTGCAAGGTATTATAATTATTGAATATGTTGACCCTTTTTGGGGAAGGTACCAGAAGGAATGGGATAATATTAAATTTATAAATATTGACATTTTTGACCATTTGAGGAGGAGGTACAAGAAGTAGTGGCCCATTGGCTGTGCAAGGTTTGGTTCTAATCGAGCATTCCATTCGCCTGAAATTGCATCTATAATTATTGAAAATGTTGAACCTTTGTGGGGGAGGTATCAGAAAGAGTCATTGCTCCACTCCATCTTGTACCTCCCCCACAATGGGACTTTATCTAGGCTTGTTAATGATAACAAGTTGGACAGTCTGGTTCAAATCGGATATTTCGATGGGCCACTTTTTGTATCAAAGTGTATAAATTAGTATTTCGATTTTCGTCGATTTAGTCATGTCCGTTTTTCAAAATCAATTGTGCACAGTCATTGCTAGTTCTTCTATGGCATATATAATTTTGGAATATTCCAATATAAGGTATTTTAGGAATGTTGGATAAATTTTTCAACCGAATTTCCCTTCCGTAAAATGGGTTATATTGACACCGACCGACGTTAATATAATATATTTCCCCTTTTTAAGAATTTTGATAATTTTCGATAATTTCCCTTTTTCCAGAATTGATTGAAAACTCATTCAAAACGGGGTTAAAGGTGCCCGAATTATTCTACAGAAATGTTCACCATAATGTTTTACTATAAGTCTCAGAATACATTAAAAATCAAACATTTTTTTAGGTTACCCCCGATGTAAACTTTCAAAACGCCGATACACGTGTAGTCTTTTTTAACCCCTCTTTAATAATCTGTTGGAATTTCCCGGTAATTATTTTTTGTGTTGCACAGTGTAGTTATAATTTTTATACCCTTCACCACACTGTGGTACAGGGTATTATGTCTTTGTGCATATGTTTGTAACAGGCAAAAGGAAACGAGATAGACACATGGTTCCTTTTGAGAATATGCATAGAATCACTTTCTGAGTCGATTTATGGATGTCCGTCCGTCCGTCTGTCTGTCTGTCCATGTTAAATTGTAAACAAAGTACAGGTCGCATTTATGATCCGACTTGGATAGCTCCCATATATATTTTCGTCCGATTTAATGTAAACGGTCCCTATATATCTTTCGATTTGCACGAAATTTGGCACAGCGTAATGAATTAGGTCTAGAATAATATGTGCAAAATTTCATAAAAATCGGTTCAGATTTAGATATAGCTCCCATATATATTTTCGTCCGATTTTTTGTAAATGGTGCACCAAAGTCCCCATATATCTTTCGATTTGCACGAAATTTGGCACAGCGTAATGAATTAGGTCTAGAATAATATGTGCAAAATTTCATAAAAATCGGTTCAGATTTAGATATAGCTCCCATATATATTTTCGTCCGATTTTTTGTAAATGGTGCACCAAAGTCTCTATATATCATTCGATTTGCACGAAATGTGGCACATCGTAATGAATTAGGTCTAGAATGATGTGTGTAAAATTTCATAAAAATCGGTTCAGATTTAGATATAGCTCCCATATATATTTTCGTCCGATTTTATGTAAATAGTGCACCAAAGTCCCTATATATCTTTCGATTTGCACGAAATTTGGCACATCGTAATGAATTAAGTCTAGAACGATGCGTATTAAGTTTCATGAAAATCGGTTTATATTTAGATATAGCTGCCGTATATATTTTCGTCCGATTTAATGTAAATGGTGTACAAAAGTCCCTATATATCTTTCGATTTACACGAAATTTGGCACAGCGTAATGAATTAAGTCTAGAATGATGTGTGTAAAATTTCATGAAAATCGGTTCAAATTTGGATTATATTTTCGTCCGATTTTAGGTAAATGGTGCACCAAAGTCCCTTTATATCCTTTGATTTGCACGAAATTTGGCATAGCGTACTTAATTAATTCTAGAAATATGGGTTTTTAATTTCGTAAAAATCGGTTCAGATTTAGATATAGATCTCATATATATTTTTGCCCGATTTTAAGTAAATGGTGCATCAATGTCCCTATATAGTTTTATATATAATAAAGAACTCAAAATGGGGCCGAATGCACAAAACATACTTAAATAAGTGTAACCTAACATGTGACAAGTTTCGATGAAATCGGTTTACATTAGATATTTTACTTTAAATTAATTTACATAATTTTGTCCTATTGTAAGAAGCAACTCTATATGTGACCAAAATTTATAGGTTGCAGAAAGACCTGTTTAATTTCATATTAATGGTCCTTCAAAAATGCGACGTCTGTTAGGCTTCCATCTGTTGATTATACCCAAAGTGGTGAAGGGTATCATATAGTCGGCCCCGTCCGACTTTACTACTTTCCTTACTGTTTTTTTTTTTTTTTTTTTTTTTTTTTTTTTTTGTAAACGATATTGAGGGAACCCGTGATGATATCATTTCATATGACCTGGACATCATACTGGAGTTTTAATAAAAACATAATTGAATTGAATAAAGTCGGATGAAATTGTTCAATAGAATTATATCAAAATCCATAACAAAATCGTTCATATAAATTTACAATATTTCAATATATATAGGGAGGTAGCAGGCGCTGTTAATTCGACATATGTAACATGAGTCTTGCAAAGTTCAAATTTGAAAGTAAACATGACTAATTTAACTTTTTTCCTTCCCATATTTCGTTCAGGATGCACATAAAACAATTTTTATTACCACCCATCATCTATGGTAAATGAGTAAACGTCAATGATATGACACAGATTGATATGACATTTATTAGTCATAAATAAAACAATTAATATTTGCTCATAATACTTATTTTTTGGAGTCTCTTGTGTTGTTTACCGTATCATCTAAGATGTTTATTGCCATTTATCAACCAATTTTATTATTTTGAATTTTAATGCTGGGATTTCAAATTAATTTCTATTAATAATTAGTATGTATACGAATTCTATACTCACTTAAAATGACTAGTCCCACGAAAAGACTTAATGTGACAGTTGAGAATGTTGTGAATTTCTGCAATTAAAAAAATAATAAAAGAATTTAAATTAGTATTTAATAGAAGAGTATGGAGAGATATTTCGTTTCAGTTGAAAGAATAATTTTGATGGTAATAATGGAGATGAGAGAAGATTTCGATTAATTAAACTTAAAGTGGCACCTTTCGACATGTTACTAATTATAACAGAGTATATAGGACTTCCCCCAAACTTGGGTCAATATTGATCATTTTGGTAGAGAGATTTTCAACCAAAATTTAATAATCTTGCCTGAAACGGATAATTTTCGATAGGAAACATTTTCTGCCCAATTAGAAGTCAAAATTTACAGGTACTTTGGTCGAAAAATACCGACAATTTTTAGTATGAAAATTTTCCTTACAAATGAGTTCCCGATATTAGTCTTTGGTTGAAACATTAGCTACGAAATTAGAACCCAAGTTACTAGAATGTACCCAACATTTACAATTATATGCAAGCTTTTCCAAAACATAGACCATTTTCAGAGTCATCATCCGGGGAGTAGTAGCAATGTATGCGCAAAGTTTCAAAGCTCCATTTAAAATATTACGAGCACTATGATTTCAACAGACAAGCAAACTTGCTAAGTCGACAAAGAATTTTATTCTGATCCCAAAAAAAATTATTTTTGGATATTACGAGGTGCTACAAACGGAATAAAGGAACAAAATATATTTATAGTATTCCTCCAGGGGCGTACACAGAGGAGGGCCTATGGAACCCGGCTCCAAAATATTTTTTTATACAAAAAATGTATGTTTGAACCAACGGCCCCCTGAAATGAAATCCTGTCTACGTGCCTGATCTCTCGTGCACTAAAAAAATCTCCTTTGTTTTAACCTTGCCACCCTATTACACAAATTATTCTAACATCACGATAACACTTGTCTCTAATTCTTTCCAGCACTTATCACAGATTATCTTAAAATAGAAAATGTCGTATTTTTCGTAAAATCTGTCCCCAAGTACTTAGTTCAAATAGCAATTATTAAAATTATGTCATAACACACTGTCTACATTTTTATATATCCAGAAAACATAATTTTTAATTAATTTAACAATCTATAATTACAAACACATGTTTTTGATAACAGACAACAACAATACTAAACATTCTACTATGCATTCACAAAAATGTTATACGAAGCGTAAAACAAACTTAATTGACATGCCAACAACAAAAACAACAACAATGCAAATATAACTTAGAGATATGTATTAATAAATATGTATAGCAAAAATTATGCATGTGTATATTAATACATATACATAGCTACTTGTATATATGAGTTAGTACACGCCCAGTGTTGAGTAATTAATTATGCCATTATGGAAAATAACAAAAAAAAAAAAAATATTATCAGGAGTATGGAAGCTAATTCGTTCAGAGAATAAAGGGTACCTCATCATGGACTGCAAACAAAAAAATTCTAAGAAATTCGAACGTAGGCTATATCTGGTCAACTATATTTATAAACCAGTAAGGAAAGTAGTAAAGTCGGACGGAGCCGACTATATTATACCCTTCACAATGATACCCTTCACCACCTGTAGACAGAACGGTCATAGAATCTTTGGAGGACCATTGCGATGAAATCGGCGAAATTAAATGTGCTATCTAGATAAATATTTTAACCAATGGAAAAACCACATACCGCATACCCCATTTGTTTTTTATGATCACTATATTCAATTTAATATCCTCTGCCGAATTTCGTGTAACCACCATTGAAATAAAATCGAACAAAAATATATATAAAACCTATATCAAAATCTGAACCGATGTCAACAAACCTTATCACTCATCATTTTTTTTCTCAATAGCCTTCGCTATGCAAAATTTTACTCAATCTGACAATTATTGGGAGTTTGGTGCATTATTCACAAAAAAATCGGACGAAACTATATATAGGAGCTATATCTAAATCTAAACCGAATTTTAAAAAACTTCGCAGACATCTGTCTGGATCTAATGCAGTACTCTGTGCAAGATTTTGTCCCAATCGGACAAATATTGGGAGTTTGGTGCATCATTCACAAAAAAATCGGACGAAACTATATATAGGAACTATAACTAAATCTGAACCGATTCCAACAAAACTCCGCACATATAAGCATGGACCTGATTCAGTGCGCTGGGCAAAATGTTGTCCCAATCGGAGAAATCCATGGAATATGGTGTATCATTTACATAAAATCGGACGAAACTATATATATTTATATATAAACCGATTTTCTCCAATTTCAATAGAGTCCGTCCTTGGGCCAAATAAGTGAACTGTGCCAAATTTCGTCCAAATCGGATCATAAATGCGTCCTTATTAACAAAAATACATGGACGCACATGCGTAAATCGACTCAGAAAGTGATTCTATGCATATTCTCAAAAGGAACCATGGGTCTATCTCGATTCCTGTTGCCTGTTACAAACATATGCCCAAAAACATAATACCCTGTACCACAGTGTGGTGAAGGGTACAAAAACTGGTTTTATTTTTTAGTTTATACACATTTTCATGGGCTCAAACCAATTGTCATAGTACTTTATCCACTCCTTATAAGCATGATTTCTGAAAGCTTCAGAAGAATCTTCTGGCAACGAAAATTGCTGAAAATTTTTTGCTTTGTGAGGGCGCTGTGTGACGGAAGACCTATCCATTATACGTTTTTGTTGGCCGAAAAGGCGCTGATTTCAGCCTCGTCTTCTTCTGTTCGTTTATCGAATATTCTTGGAAGGCTAAAGACAAACATATTGTGGGTTTCCACTTAGAATTGTCCATCCTATGTTGCTCAAACGGAACTGTAGTTTTGTCGAACGAACCGGGAACCTCTTGTTTCGAAATTTTTTCTCAATGAACGACATTCCGTGATTTTGGCTTTGTTCCGGGCTCAGACACACATATTCACTATTCGTCATCCCCTATAAGTTAAAGTAAATATACAATTTTTAATTCATTTTGCAACGCTTCTAAATATTCTTCAACGACAATATACAATCCATTATTATTAAAAAAATTTACGCTCTATTATGTCTTCGAAAAAAAAAAAACACATTAAAAAATCTACGCAGAAATACTCTTTAAAAGAGCTATTCTCTGGTGACCCTTAAAAAATGTTCTTTACGCGCAGCTGGACCTTGAAAAATATTCTATGACTGGAAAAATATTATTAAAATATCTACGCTCTGACATGACTGGAAAAAAATATTCTTCAAATAATATTCTTAAAGAAATCTACGCTCTGGTGACCTTTGAAAAAAACATTCTTGAATAAATCTACGCTCTGGTGATCTTTGGAGAAAAAAACATTCTTAAAGAAATCTACGCTCTGGTGACCCTTGAAAAAGATATATACTTTAAAAAAACTTCATCCTGATGACCTTTGAAAAAATTATTTAAAAACCCATTCTTTGCTGACCCTTGACAAATTATTCTTTAAAATATCTACGCTTTGGTTAACCTTGAAAAAATATTCTTTAAAAAAATCTACACATTGAAAAATATTCTGTAATCAAATCTACGCTCTGTTAAGCCATTTAAAAATATACTGCGAATATGGCTTAAAAAATGATTTTTTTTAAATCTACACTCTGGTGACCCTTAGAACCTATTCTCTACAAAATATACACTTAGCTAGACTCTTAAAAATATTCTGAAGCAATACGTTTTTGTAGGTTGTATGCCTTCATAAAAGAATATTAATATTTTTTTAATGACTCAAATTGTCGCTATTAGGAACTTCGATGAACTCAATAACTTTCCATGTACTTGTCCAAGTAGTGTTCAAAGCTAGCTAAAGTAAAAAGCGACTTCTTACAATTTCGCTCTCCTTTTATACATTTTAAATATTAATACTTACTTAGTGGAGACGTAACGTAAAAGTACACAAAGAGTATATAAAACAAATAAAGATAAAGTTGATTCGCTTCAATTCTTTAAAAAATCTACGCCCTGCTATGGCTTGAAAAGATTATTCTTAAAAAATATCCACACTGCTATCAATTCTAGATCTGTTGCTAACAATCGCTGATTTTTCCGATTGTGATTAGTTTCACATTTCATTATTTCTTTATTTCAGACACTCTTACCGACCTCTGCATTGGTGTTACATAATTCGCATATGTATTTTCCAATTTATTTCGATATAAATGCTAAATACAATATATCAACCGAATGTTGAAAATTTTCTATGGATGTTCTTATGACGCAGAGGAGGGCGTATTTTTCATAGAAGAGCTGAAGGTCTGCCTTTTCATAAAAGAACTGAAGACCTTCATCTTCATAGAAGAGCTAAAGATCTGTTCATAGATAAGCTGAAGATTTTTTTCTTCATAAAAGAGCTGAAAGTCTGCCTCTTCATTGAAGATGTGGAGGTCTACATTTTAATAGAACAGCTGAAGGCATGCCTCTTCATAGTCGAGCTAAAGGTGTGTCTCTTCTTAGAAGATCTTAAGGTTTTCTTCTTCATAGAAGATCAGATGGTCTCATTTTTCAAATCTCTGCAACAAATCTCTGTCAATAGTGGTCATTTTTTTAAGGTAGTACGAATGTTACATAAAAACAATAATAATGCTATGGCTTGAAAAGATTATTCTTAAAAAATATCCACATTGCTATCAATTCTAGATCTGTTGCTAACAATCGCTGATTTTTCCGATTGTGATTAGTTTCACATTTCATTATTTCTTTATTTCAGACAATCTTACCGACATCTGCATTGGTTTTACATAACTCGCATGTGAATTTTCCAATTTATTTCGATATAAATGCTAAATACAATATATCAAACAAGTATTGATACGTAAAACAAACCCAGCCGAATGTTGAACATTTTATATGGATGTTCTTATTACGCAGAACTTGAAAGAAATACGGCATTTACATTAAAACATTTTGACTCTATGAGGATTTATTTGACATATATGTTATGGATCAGGTAATCCGGTACAATGTAAAAAATTAAAACAAAGATTTTTTTGTCTTTAGAGTAATCCTTTGGATTTCCTTAAAAAAAATAAAAATAATTAAAAAAGGTCCTTCGAGCCAAATTTTGTATTCCCCCCAATATTCAAAATTCCCTAAATCGATCGGGAATGTTATATGGAAGCCATAGAAACCCGCTACCACTTAAAACACACACCCCAACTTTTTTAATTACTTTCTTTAACAAAAAAAAAGTATTTAATGTTTTATGAATTTCATCCATAAATGCAGAAATCTTAACATTGACAACACTATTTTTTTGTGTACGGTAGCCCTCTAATTTCTTTACAGTTTTTTTTTCTGTTTTTTTTTTTTTTAGAAACGTTTTCAACCAAATTGGCTCTCATATGATATCAAATCGTTCTACTTCTAAGATATTACTAAAAATAAAGCTATTTTAATAATAATGACCTACATCGATCCATGAACAGGTACAGTCCAGGCAATTATAATTTCTTCGACAATAAACTCCTTATAAAACTCATCCTCATATTAGATATTTTTGAAACCACATGTTTTCAATATAATTGGTCGTAATGTGACATTTGCGATTCTCTGAAAATAGAGTCCCGCTGGAATGGCAGGAGCGCCACCCAGAATAAAATAGCTACACTAAACCACTGCAAAAATATTCAAAGAGTTGTTTCTAGACGAAGATAGATGGCAGCACCATCACTAAGACAACTTAGTTGTAATGAAAGGGCAATGATTGACGAACTAACACAAAGACTTCTCACTCTCAAGACATCAGAAAAAATTGGAGACTTAAAGGAGAAGAAAACTGTTTACCCCTTTTTCGGTTGCCACATCCATAGCTTTTGGGTAATCATGCGAACAGCAATGTCCATAACATTTCTCTTCTCATTAGAATCAATTATATATTAGAAGATCTTATTTTTCTCTTCATCACTTTTGATGTCCATTAATATACATTCTAAATTTCCAATCATCTCGTATTGACCCATATACAATTTTGTAGCCAACGGCAATGTAGTCTTTATATGTGTTTTAAAAATATTATTATCTATCGTTAGCCATTATAATGGAATTAAGTAAATTGTTACCATAACCCCCACCACTTTTAATTCATTAGCATATAAATACATACATATTGGCGGCAAATTTATATATTGTTACACTCTATGTGACTATTTTGAATTAGAATGCAAGCCATTCAGATTTTGTTGTTGTTGTCTTTTTTGGTTACTGCTGCTGTGCATAGAAGTGTGAATTAAAAATTGATGCTGAAACCCCAAAAATGGTCCAATGATACCCCCAACAAACAAAAAATACTTTCATATATACATATCTATATGTGTGATGTGAATATTACTAAATATAGGGATGGCGATATAAAAAAACTTTTCAATTGGTATTTCCTTAAAAATAAAATAAATTTGAATACAATATTTTTTTAGCGTTTTCCTTTTATTTCAGCTTTACGGAGTGTCTGTAACTTGGCTCAACTTAATCGAAGAACGTTTTCAACATAAGTTCATATTCCTATATTTCTCCATGGCATAGCCTCGATATAACAATCTACATCAATTTTAGGTAATTTGAATGTCCACCTCTTGGGGGACGATATTTCATGTTCGACCCGACCGAATTTAGCAATGTTTTTACTTGCTTTCATTTACGGTTTTTAAGGTGTTAGCCAAATCTTTAACCCTTTGTGGCCCAATGTTGCCCACAGGCAACAAAATGTTTTAGAGCTTATATTTAATATATAGCTAGTAGAGATATATATTCTTTGGATTTCATACGTCAAGACCTAATTAAGGACGACATATATCAAAAGAAAAATCTAAAAATTCAAATTTTTGTAAAGTTATGAGCTTTTCAATATAGAGAATAGGGCAAAAATGTATACAGTACTAATTTATGTATACATTCCAAATTATTTAAATCGCTTCGTATTCGAAATATACGAATTCTGTCATCGGAATTATTTTTGATTCTTGTAAAACGTAATATAGAGAATAATTAAAAATGATTTTTTCGTCGATTTTTCATTTGGTTTTCTTGATATTGGGCTTTTATTTTTCAGAAAGAATGTACTGTATCTCCCGAATGCAAGGATGTAGCGATGTAAAATTTTGTCCATATCCTATCTAGGATAGTTGCATTAAATCTGTGAACAGAAAATTGTTCTATGATTACGGAAAAAAATTCGGGGCTCAAAGGGTTAATCGACGTGGCATTAATTAGCAATTTGTTCGCTTCAGAGTAAAAGTTCGGATTTCTTTAAAAACAATTAAAAATAGTCCTTCGAGGCGAACGTTTTATTCCCCTTTAGCATTCAAAATACCCAAAATCGATGAGGACTTTTATATAGAAGCCATGCCATGGAAAATTGCTGCCAGGAAAAAAATAAATGCCAATATACAGGTTGAAAATTAGGCTAGGACGATGAACATTGACATGAAGGCGATGAAGAAATGTGGACTAATACAGTGGACGATATGTGAATTGTTTGCCCACCAAGGTCTCGGAATGTCTAACTACATCCAAACTACATATACTTTGATTGGAAAATGCCCCTAGAACCACCAAAAATTCCTATAAAGTGGACTGGACTTCTATATTACGCCTTTACCCAAAGGATCGGCGCTCCTATTGAAACACAATATTTAATCACAGCCACTTCGACTGCAAAAACGGGCCCAAACCTCTAAAATTATCGAAAAAGTGGGTAGCGGCTTTATGGACACTACACCTAAAAGTTGGCAGATATTGTTATTTTTTGTTAGGGACTTTCTACCCAATGTGAACCCACAGTATTAAATAACAGACAATTCGGTTGAAAAATGTGTCCAAAATCCTCAAAATATCGCAAATCAGAGGGTACCGTTATGTGGGTGCTATACCTAAAAGTGGATCGGTATTGAAATTTTTTTGTAGGGAGGTTTACTACCTTATTAAGAATCCACAATATTAAATTAAAGTCAATTCGGTTGAAAAACGTGCCCAAAATTTTGGAAATATCGAAGATCGGAGAGTACTGCTATATGGGGGTTATACCTAAAAGTGGAACGATGTTGAAAATTTTTCATAGGAAGGTTTGCTACCCAATGAGAACCCACAATATTAAATAACCACTAATTCGATTGAAAAACGTGCCCAAAATTTTCGAAACATCGAAGATCGGAGAGTACTGCTATATGGGGGTTATACATAAAAGTGGATCGATGTTGACAATTTTTGGTAGGAAGGTCTTCTACTCAGTGAAAACCCAATTCGGTTGAAAAACGTGACCAAAATCCTCAGAATATCGCAAATCGGAGGGTACCGTTATGCGAGGACTGTACCTAAATGTTGTCCGATATTGTATATTTTTGGTAGGACGGTTCACTATCCAATGATAACCCATACTATTAAATTACAGACAATTCGGTTGAAAAACGTGTCTAAAATCATACAAATATCGAAAATTGGAGGGTACCGTTATGCGAAGACTGTTGTCCGATATTAGTTATATATTTGGTAGGAAGGTTTACTACCCAATTAGAACCCATAATATTAAATTACAAGCAGTTCGGTGGAAAAAAATTTGTCGAGGATCCTCAAAATATCGAAAATCGGAGGGTCCCCTTATATGGTGACATACCTAAATTGGACCAATATTGATCATTTTTGGTAGGGAGGTTTGCACCCATAATATAAAATTACAGCCAATTCGGTTGGAACACTTGTCTAAAATTCTCAAAATATCGAAAATCGGGGGTTCCGTCATATGGGGGCTATGTCTAAAAGTGCATCGATATTGACGATATTTTTTGCAGGGAAGTTTACTACCTAATGAGAACCCATGATATTAAATTACAGTTAATTCGGTTGAAAACGTATCTATGAGGCTCAAAATACTGAAAATCGGATTGTAGTCATATATGGTGGCTATACCTAAAATTGAACCGATATTGATCATTTTGGTAGGAGGACTCAAAATAATAAATTACAAGAAATTTGGTGGAGAAACGTGTCCAAAATCGGAGGGTACGGTTGCATGGGGTTGTTGGTATGGAGATTTCCTAGCCACAGTTACACCAAAATATTAAATTATAGACAATTCGGTTGAATACTGTGTCCAAAATATCCAATGTACCGAAATTTGGGAGGTGCCTTTACATGGGCGATACCCTGAAACATGACCCAAAATTGATCATTTCTGGTAGGGAGATTTTCTACCCCACGAGAATCCGAAGTATGAAACTACAACCAATTTAGTAAATAAACATGCCCAAGCGCCGCAAAATAATTAAATTTGGGGGTAACATTATATAGGGGGCTATACCTTAAAGTGGACCTATATTGATAAATTTTGGTAGGGAAATTTTCTACGCCACGAAAATCCGAAATATAAAATTATATCCAATTTGGTTAATAAACAGACCCAAGCTCCGCAAAATATTTTAATTTGAGGGGTACCATTATACGGGGAATATACCTCAAAGTGGACCTACATTGATAATTTTTGATAGGGAGATTTTCTACCTAATGAGAATCCGAAATATAAAATTACAGCCAATTTTTTTAAATAACGTGACCAAGCTCCCCACAATTCTAAAATTTGGTGGACCGATAAATCCAATTTTCAATACCGAATATCGTATCGTAAACGTGCTCAAGCCCCCCACAATTCTAAAATCTGGAAGGGGAGCTATACCAAACGTGGGACCGACAAACCCAATTTTCAATACCGAATATCGCAGGATTGCATTCCGATATGGAGTTACTGGTGAATATTTCGGTGTTAGAAACTAATCGACCTCCGCCTTATAATAACAAACGGTTGGTCCACCGTTTGTTATTTCCCCGAAATTTTCTTCTTTCCCACGATGGACATCTCTTAATATTGAAATGATTTTTTTGATATTCATTAGAATCGAAATGAAACGAAATGTATTCAATTCGCCAAAATATGACACCGGCTAACCAAAACAGGGACTGTCAGCCAGGCAGGCTGTAACCAGCCAGCTTTGACTCTCACAATAATATTTAAAAGTGGTCGTTCGGTCTGTTTCGGTTCTGGTGCAGTTCACAGCGACCACAAATGATTAGAAAATTGTAAATTAATTGAATAAAAGGGGCAGTCACATGGACGCACACACACACACACACATACACCGAAACACAGTCACACAAAGAGTTAGTTAAAATCATTGTAGTGTCATGGCTCTTTTGAACATTTTTGGTTCGATTAAAATTCATTTTTAGTAGTAATTCGATGTGGCGAGAGTGAGGGTGTTTGTGTGTCTCGTATTTGAAAATACAACAACAAAATCGAAAAACGAAAAATAGCTACAACAACATGACAAAATAATAGTTATTGAAAATTACCATATTTGTGCATATGTGCAAATAATTTTAGTAGAGATTTGTATTTTTTCGGTTCAGTGGGAGCCACATTTTTGTTAGCTGAGACAGCAGCAGCATTCATTACCTGTAATTGTTACCATTTTTCAGTTAGCCTGGCCCAAATGACAAATGCAACATAGTGCGCGCTCAAGTTCAATTAAATATTGTCTGGCGCATTCTCGTTTCAATTGTGTAGGTTCTCATGGATGTCATGGTGTTTTAGAAACCGAAAATGCAAAATCAATTTTAATGTCATATTTAATTAAAAGAATAATCGATACAATGGAAAATTATCTCAACATTTATAGAGAGATATCACTTCAACATAAATGGAATACATTTTTTTTAAATCGAATTTTGGAATTAGATTTAATTGTTGTAGGCTTAATTTGATAAATGTGGTTGGAAACACTGAGCTACGATTATTTATAAACATATGTTTCAATGAAAAACCCTGTATCAATGTTTAACCTGTAAGGAAAATAGTAAAGTCGGACTGGGCCGACTATATGATACCCTTCACCACTTTGGGGATATTCTACATATGTATCCTAACATGTATCTACGTATCTTTTCGAAGGAACATTGACATGAACTTGAACGAACTTAAATATGCGATCTTTATTAGTACGTTTTGTCAATCGGCCTAGCTATGGATCTTTGGTTAACCATTTACTTAAAATTGGAAGAAAGTATATGTCGAAGCTATGTGTAAATCTGAACCACTGTGGGTCTTTAGTGCACAATTTACATTAAGTCGGACAAAAAAAATATATTGGAGCTATATCTAAATCTGAACGGATTTTCAAGAAACTTAACACACATCATTCTGGACCTAATGCAGTACCCTATGCCAAATTTCGTGCCAATCGAAAGATATTTAGCAACTTTGGAGCCCCATTTACCTTAAATCGAACGAAAATATTGATGGGAGCTATATATAAATCCGACCCGATTTTCTCGAAATTTGGCACACGTCATTCAACATTTCGCTCAAATCGAAAGATTTATAGGGGCTTTGGTACACCATTTACATTAAATCGGACGAAAATATATATGGGAGCTATATCTAAATCTGAACCGATTTTCACGAAACTTAGCACACAATATTCTACGCTTAATTCGGTATGATTTGTCATATTTCGTGCAAATCGAGAGATTATAGGGACTTTGGTGAACCATTTACCTTAAATCGGACGAATATATATATATGGGAGCTATATCTAAATCTGAACCGGGTTTGTCAAAACTTTACACATATCATTCAACACTCGATTCAGTACACTATACAAAATTTCGTGCAAATCGAAAGTTATATAGGGACTTCGCGACAACATTTACATAAAGTCGGGCGAAGCTATATACGGGAGCTTTATCTAAATCTGAATCGATTTTCACGAAACTTAGCACACATCATTCTGGACCTAATTCAGTACCCTGTACCAAATTTCGTACAAATCGAATGATATATAGCGACATTGGCGCCTCATTTATAATAAATCGGACGAAAATATATATGGGAGCTATATCTTAATCTGACCCGATTTTCACCAATTTCAATATGGTTCGTCCTTGGACCAAATAAGTGATTTGTGCCAAATTGCATCCAAATCGGATCATAAATGCGACCTGTACTTTGTTTACAATTTAACATTTACAGACTGACATGGACAAATCGACTCTGAAAGTGATTCTATGCATATTCTCAAAAGGAACCAAGGGTCTATCTCGATTATTTTTGCCTGTTACAAACATATGTACAAAGATATAATACCCTGTACCACAGAGTGGTGAAGGGTATAAAAACACATAAAAGAGTATCGATTTTTTATACCTTACACAACTATGTTGTTATAGCTTTGTGCATCCCCAAGAGTTTGTAGGATGGGTTCTGCCCAATGAAGATCCCTATTGTTTTTGGTAAAGATCGATTAATATGTAGGGGATGAAATGGACCAAAAACTTAATTTTTGTCGGTTTTTCTGTTCGCTCCAGAGGCCGCAATTATGGCCCAAACATCGCGGATTTTTACACGGAGAAAGTCATCGGGCCAAAGAAAAAGCATGCCTGTTTTGATAAAGATTTGTCAATATTTAGCGGGTCAAATGGACCCTGACTTTTGTGCGAAAAATTACAAAATTTGTATATGGCTGTATGTACTCTGATGTGGGAGTAATACGTAATTAGGTAAAGGTGACTATGTGTATTTTATTACTATTACTCCATTAGAGGACGGAAATGTCGCGCTGATAGCTTTGAAATTGTACATGAACTTACGATTATGATCAAAGACTACGCCTATAGTTTTTGATGAAGTTGAGATTTCATTCAGGCGGTGCAATGAACCGAAAACTTTAATTTTGTCAGATTTTCTAGTCGCTCTAGAGTCAATTATAAATCACATATTTTACAATGTGAAGGGGATCTGACCAAATACTTAGGGCGGCTGGTTAAATGATGATCGGTCAATATTCCGAGGGTCAAATCAACCAAAACCAAAGTGACAAATTTTTTTATTTTACGGCGCACAAATTCACTTCAAGAAAAAAATGGAAAATATGCCAAGGCTAGAAAGTGAAGTTGTTTATCTATAATCGGTAAAAAGGGTGCAAATATCTCGAAATATTCCCCAGGCTCAGAATATAGAACCGCAGAAAGTTTGATTTTCGTGGTAGTTGTGTAGCGTATCATATGGTCGGCCCCGTCCGACTATACTGATCCGCTCACGGTTTTTTTTAGGAAAATTTGACACTCAATGGGAACTCAATGTATCAAATTAAACCCAATTCCGCTGAACATCGTAGCCAAAATCTCACAAATATCAAATGGACATGACTAAATTGACATTGAATTTTAATAAGATACTTTTTAATGTGGTCTCTGGTATTTCTAGGTGTTGCAAAAATGTACACTTGGTGAGTTAAAAAAAATCCGACACATAGGGGCTACACCATAATTTTTCTCCAATTTGTTTTCCATTTTAAATACTTTCTTGGAGTTCCAGCAATATAATTAAACTCAGATTTCGAACTTTTTGTGATGTTACATGCAGAATACTGCAATATACCCTCCATACTGCAGTCGATGATATTATAAAAACCTAACCCCTCCTAACAACGACACACAACACCTGTTTCCATTGTATTTAAATGTTCCGCTTTAGAACAAGCTGTAACCTATTTGTAAAAATCACGTTCTTTCGATAGCATCGTGATCCATCTGTTGTATTTTTTTCTGTTTAATGTAAATCATTGAACAAAGTTCATTGTTATCGATTGTTTGGCGAGGAAAAAAATCACATATTTGCATTTAATGTGGAATGTTGATGAGATTGAATGAAATTGAAAACACAAATGTTAAGTTAGGTCAAATGGAATTTTATGAGAAAAACAAAAACATATAATACATTAAATATAGTTTTATAATACAGTCGAACATCGGTTAAAACGAACTATGTGAGTAGTGATTTGTTTTATCCGGTGCCAGTAACTTCGTACATAATTTTCATACAACTCACAACGTTTATAAGAACTAATTTTTGTGGCCCATACAGTGAATTTTCACATAGATTTCAAGGTTTATATTGAGTTCGTTACAACCGTTTCCGACTGTAATATATGTTTATGTAATTGTTATTTATTTTATTTTTTATTTACTTTTTTAATTTTTTGTTTCAATAAAAATTGATTTTTTTCAACTCACCTGTTTTCTTACACCTGGAAATATAACTAAGAATGCAACATAAAATGTTGCAAATAATACAGATACGGCTACTATCGATACATCGCCCGTTACGGGTGTACGATTTGAAAATGAATACAGTGTCGGCCCACCATCGTCTCGAAATGCATCAAACCAACCCTTCATGCTTTGTAGACGTTATAATGCTGAAAATAGAAAAATTGAAATGAAATAAAATTATTTTATTGGGTTTAAAAATTTAAAAACAGATAAAAGTAAAAATAATCAACTATTAATCAAAAAGTATATCCGAAGGGTGTTAACTACATAATTCCTTACACAAAAACCCTGCACTTTAATTTTGTGTGATAATAAAAATCTGAATTAAAAATACCAACGGGCTTGGTATATTTACCGATCATTGCTACATTTACAAAATCCATATACTCGTATAAAATATCCCTTAAACATGCTAATAAGTATGGCTAGCAATACGACTAGAAAACAGAACAAGTGAAAAGGCGTTAAGTTCAGCCTGGCCGAACATTGGATACCCTCCACCATATGTATATTGACTTATAGGGAGCATACCAAAACGTGAACCTATACCGATAATTCTACAAACCGGTTTATGTAATGAAAACCCCAAAGCGTTGATTGATACTAATAACGCATGGTAGAATATACAATCCTCAAACTTGAACAATTTAGATTACATACTGTAGGAATTGGCGAATATTTGGGGTTATAGTTATATGAGGGCTAAGCCAAATTAATGACCGACATATGTCAATTTGGAACCCAATATTTTTGTTCTGTGTTTAAATTTTTTCCTTCAGGGGGTATAATTACATGGGTGAGAGGCATAAATGCAGGCCGATATATTTCATCAGGATCGAGTTTTTTTATCACGATTTTCTTAGAAAGCGGAATGATTACAACCGATAGCTATATCGTCTTAAAATTCCACAATTCGTAGGGTAAAACTGACTATTTCGAGTAACGACTATACCTATGCTATGGTAGAATACGCATATATGGGGACAACCCTTACACATGGAACTAATCAGATAACTATTTTAATATAAGAAAGGGGTTATATAGGAACTACCCCTAAAAGGGGCGAATATTAATAATGATTACAGCCAATTCGGTTGAAAAATGATCTGAAGAACCCCAAAGTACCGAAAATTGAGAGTGTATCCCCCATATAAGACACTACCGAAAATTGAGAGTGTCTTATTTGGGGGCTACCCGAAAAAATGGGCCTATATTTATAATTTTTAGTGAAGAAATTTGGTACCAAAAAAAAAACAGTATACCCAGAAAAACGCGCTCAAGAACCCCAAAATACAGAAAATTGGAGGTACCCTTATATGGGGGCTACAAGAAAAAGTAGACCGATATTTATAATTTTTAGTAGATATATTTGGTATTTAATAAGAATCCAATGTATAAAATTTCAGGTAATTTGATTGAAAATGTGCTCAAGAACCGCAAAATACCGAAAATTGGGGGGACCGATAAAGTCCATCTTCGAAATTGACCTGCCTACAGACAAAAGACGACTCTATGCAAAATGTTGGCCATCTATCTTAATTTTAGACGCTAGAGTGATTACAACAGACAGACGGAAATGGCTATATCGTCATAGAATTTTGCGCCCATCAAGAATATATATACTTTATAGGGTCGGAAATGATTATTTCGAAGAGTTACAAACGGAAAACTAATATACCCTCCATACTATGGTGGAGGGTATGAAAATATTGGATGTACTAATTATAAACCGAAGATGCGCTATGTCGCCCCATGTTAAGGTATAAACCCCGTATAACAGTACATCCAATTTTCGATATTTTTGAACGTTTTTAACCCTACCAAAAATTTGCAATATTGGTCCACATTCGTTATTTAGGAAATTTTGTACACGTCTTTCATCTGAATTGACTCTAATTTGGTATATTAAGTTCTCATAATGTACCAGATCAGACCAAGAATTATCAATATGGGTCCACTTCTTTGAGTGTAACCTCATATAAAGGTATTTAAAAGGTAGTACGGGTAGTGACTATAATTTGGCATTCTGGGACCTTGATGTGTAGAGATCTTCTTAACAGAACATCCGATTTTAACCTATTCAAAGGTCGAGCATCATTTTTGCTATACTCAAGATTATAGCCCAATTTTCCAACCTGAGTGTCTGTATTTCGTTTTCTCCGGACAGGAATTTCGATGCCGAATGATGAAAATATGACCCTAATTCTTAGACGGGAAAAATAATTAAATTGCATCTATAAAAATATATTTAAAATCCTGCCAGGAAAAGGTCAAATAAAGTGGAATTGGGTTTATCATACAATCATCCGTGTAAAATGTGTGACGTAGCCTCTAGACCGACTAGAAAAACATTCAAAATTAACTTTGTGGTCCATTTCACCCTTCAAATAACATTTAATCACCCCCAAAAACTACAGAAGTTGTCCTTGGTCATAACCGGAACTTCATGTAATATTTCAAAGTGATCAGCGCTACACTTCCGTCATCTAAAGGTCAACCGCTCCTCTTCGATATTAAGAGGGTCTAAGCGATGATTTTTAAAGTAAAAATTTGAAGATATTGAAAAAATTGAAATTTGGTAAAAAAACAGTAAGTAAAATCGTAAGGTCGGACGGGGACGACTATATGATACCCTTCAACACTATGGTATATATTATACAGGACCATTAACATGAAATTGGATGAACTCAAATATGTAATACTTATCTAAATGTGAATCGACTAAGATCAATCCATAAACATGTCATTCGTTTGTTACGCTATTCTATGCTAAATTTTGTACGATCTGCCAAATTTCATGTCAATCTGAAAAACATGAGGAGTTTAATGCACCATGTACTTAAAATCGGACGAAAATATATATGGAAGCTATATCCAAATATGAACCGATTTCTTGTCACTTGTCACAGGTTAGGTTATACTAATTTTAGTACGTTTTGTTCCTATCAGCCATATATTGGTTCCTTGGTGCGTCAATTACTTAAAATATATCGATAATATATAAGGGAGCTATATCTAAATCGGAACCGATTTTCATGAAACTTGACAAACATCACTCTTGGCTCAATTCAGTACGTCATGCCAAATTTCGTGCAAATTGAAAGATATATAAGGAACTTTGGTGCACCATTTACATAACATCGGACAAAACTATATATGGGAGCTATATCTAAATCCGGACCGATTTTCATGAAACTTGGCAGACGTCGCTCTAGGCTCATTTCAGTACGCAACGCCAAATTTAGTGCAAATCGAAAGATCTATAGGGCCTTTGGTGCACCATTTGCATAAAATCGGACGAAACTATATATGGGAGCTATCTCTAAATCTGAACCGATTTTCACGAAACCTGACAAACATCACTCTAGGCTCAATTCAGTACGTCATGCCAAATTTCGCGCAAATCGAAAGATATATAGGGACTTTGGTGCACCATTTAAATAAAATCGGACGAAACTAAATATGGGAGCTATATCGAAATCTGAACCGATTTTCCCGAAACTCACCACACATCATTCTAGACTCATTCCGTACGGTGTGTCAAATTTCGCGCAAATCGAAAGCTATATAGCACTTTAGTGTTCCATTTACCTTAAATCGGACGAAAATATATATGGGAGCTATATCTAAATCTAAACCGATTTTTCCCAATTTCAATAGGGTTCGTCCTTGGGCCAAATAAATGAGCTGCGCCAAATTCATCAAATTTGAATCGAAACTGCGACCTGTACTTTGTTTACAATTTAACATGGACAGCGGACGGACGCACGGACAAGCATAAATCGACTCAGAAAGTGATTCTATGCATATTCTAAAATGGAACCATGGGTCTATCTCGATTATTTTTGCCTGTTACAAACATATGCACAAAGACATAATACCCTGTACCACAGTGTGGTGAAGGGTATAATCACACAGAAGTCTTGGACCATGTTAAACGATCACCATCAATACAGTTATATTCATTCGTTGGCCAGGCCCCCTTTGGCAGGAATCCTACTTTCTTCCAAAATTTCGTGATGATTGGTTCCTAAGTGTGGCCTGATATGATGCTTGTGTAATACTAAAATGATATTCGAACACCAATCGATTTAAATATAAGTTTGTATTCTAGGTGGTATTTCCTTAAGAATGTATATACAATAATTTTCCGATCGAACTTCAACGAAGTCTCATTTAACGATGTAGACTATAATCTACATTTATTTTAGTATATAAATTAATATATTTTATGCGGTTTTTTATTATCTTACTCATAAATATACTTTTAATTATTAAAACCAACACACACACATAATACACACATAAATACGCATGCAAATAATTCACACACACACACATGCATTTTTAATTCAATTAATTGATAAATATCACAATTGACTTGTATTGTGAGCTGAACAAAATTGTTCATAATATTCTAGGATGTTTGTTTTTTACTCCATCGATTTCATTATTAGCCACTATTGAAATGTTGCGCTTTTTTTGTTTCAATGCATTTTTTTAGTTCTCCGATTATTAATGATGTTTGCATTATCACAATTTTATGGTTCATTTATATCTATTCAAAACAAGCAATTAAACGATGTTGTTTCCACTATTAATGATATGAGAATGCGAACAGAAACAAAAACTAAAATTCAATTAAATTAGATTTGCAAAGAACTGCAATAGATTTATTATCGAAATTTACATGGACTGTTCACTTTTTGTTCATTTCATTGTTGGTTTGAATTCAATTCAATTCATTTTTTTTTAATAATCACATGTTTGTTGTCAACGTAGCGAAATAAATGAATTGTTTTCGTGTCGCTATAAAATTATTAAAAATAATTAACCGGTTTGATTTTAACAATTCTTGTTGGTGGCAATGGATCCCCAAAATGGGGTATAAAGACCCTTGCCAATAATAATTAGCAAAGAAGAAATAATTATTATATCATTTTTAGAAAAAAAAAGAAATACCGAAATTTTGTTGACTCTCACAAATGCAAAACGAAATAAAATCGTAAAATATTCAGTTAACATGGAATCTAATTTGGCAGACAAGCTGGAATTTTGGTTTTAAATAGTCTATCTAATCTTTAATCTTGCACGCATATCAATATTCTTGTTCTGGATTGGTCTTACAGGTCAAATTTTTTGGGACACAGAACAGAATTATTTTGTTTAATAATTTATTTAAAAATATATTTAAATAACAATAATGTACCAGTTGGTACTTGGTGTATTAAAAAATGTCTAGGTGAGCTGGAACAATCCAGTTATGTGTCCATCGTATAGATAGACAAAAGCGGGCTATCAAAAGAGACAACGATGTAGACATCGTTTGTAACACAGCGAAGTATTCGCCAAATGGCGATGGTTGCTCTGATTTAGCCTATTCTAGGTGATGGGAATGCCATCTATCATTGCCTAGAAATAAGGCCTCCGCGAATTTTGGTCATTGGTTTGGATCTTTGCTTATTTTAGTGTTTCCATCTTCGTCTGGACGGCATCTTCGTCTCCTGACATTCCTAGTTTGTATTATATTATAATTCAGGAGCAGATGATTGGTCTGCAGTAGCTTCTCCTAAGAGATGGCGCTGCCATCTATCCTTTCCTAGAAAAAAAAACAATTCCATTAATTTTTGCTCTGTGGTTGTGGTCATTGCTTATGTTATTGTTTCCATCTTATGTTTGTTCGTCTGGGCGGCACTATCTCCTGACATTCCTAGTTTGTATTATATTATAATTCAGGAGATTTTGGGTCTGATTTTTTTATTCCAGCTAAGAAGACGATTGGTCTGCAGTAGCTTCTCCTAAGAGATGGCGCTGTCATCTATCCCTTCCTAGACAAAAATAATTCCATTAATTTTTGTGCTCTGGTTGTGGTCATTGCTTATGCTATTGTTTCCATCTTCTTCTGGGTGGCACTATCTTTCAACGCTCTTATTCTTTGTTATCATCATTTGTTAATGCCGAAGTTGGTTATTAGTATGTCAGTTGGATTTGGATATATTTAATCTGGATTTTTTATTCCAGCTAAGCTGATGATTGATTGATTGGGCTATCATCTATCGTTTTTAAGAAATTACGCCACCATAAATTCTTGTTCAGTGGTTGGGGTCCTTGCTTATTTAGTGTTACCACTTTCCTCTGTTACAACATTCCAATTTTGTGTTATCCTACCGTGTTAATGCCTAGGTTGGTTATTCAAATTCAGGAGGTTTTATAAACACTTCGTCTGGATTTTTTATTACAGCTTTGCAGAGAACTTGTCTGCAGCATGCTCTCTTAAGTGATTGGGCTGTCATCTAACATTGCCTAGAAATAACACCTCCTTGAATTTTTATTCAGTGGTTTAGGTCCTTGCTTATTTTAATGTTTCCATCTTCTTCTGGGTGGCACCATCTGCCAACATTTCTGTTTCGTGTTATCGTCATGTGTTAATGCCGAGGTTGGTTACTAAAATTCAGGATGCATTGGATACACTTTTTTTCTTCCAGCTAAGGATATGATTCGTCTGCAGTGGCCTTTCCTTAGATATGGGACTGTCATTTATCCTTTCCTAGAAATAATGCCTACATGCATTTTTGTTCAGTGGTTGGGGTCTGTGCTTCTTCCAGATGGCACTATTTCCCGACATTCTATTATGTTTATTCTGATGTATTGTTGTTTCTTCCAGCTCAGCAGATGATTGGTATGCAGTAGCCCCTCCTAAGTGATGAGGCTGCTATCTATCATTTTCTAGAAATAACGACTCCATAAATTTTAAAATTCCAGATTACTTTATATACACTTCGTCTGGGGATTTTATTCCCGCTAAGCTGATGATTGATCTGCAACAGCCTCTTCTGATTGAACCTAAATATAAGGTCTGTTTGAATTTATCTTTAGGACTTAGGGTCCATGCTTATTTTAGTCCGATATTGACGTCTATATATAATAAATACCGATTTCTCTTTTTAATGACTTATATAAACATTGTATGGAGAACATCTTGGTCCGTCATACTATCCTTCTAAAACGACACCTAGTGGATACAATTGGTACAATCTCGGAATAACTTTGATTTTAACCCTCAGATGAGTTTTCATATTTTTTAAGATTTTTGACGTTTGACGTTTGAGACTTATAGAATATTCTGACCTGCTATAACCCCGTTTTCAATTATTTCAGAAAAATGGGAACGAAAAGACCCCTTCGGAGAGTCGATTGATGATTAACGCATTAAACAAAAATATTCCTCACATTTATATCAGTAATATTGCCAAAGACACCATATACAGGGTTGCCCATATTCGACGGACCCATTTGGCAACGCCATAACTTTTGACAGAGATGTCACATCGCTTAATGACATACCGCGTTTGTATCGTCAGTCCAAGCAGATTTTTACCATGAACCAATACACGCCACGCGAGCGCTCTGAAATAGTTGAAACTTACATTCAACAGAAAAAATCAATTGTGAAAACTCAACGTGCTTTTAAAACATTAAAAAATGTGTGGCAAAAACGATGAAAAATGCAGCAAAAAGGGCACAATATGTCACACATATCTAATTTTTCCATTGTAAAAATTGTGGAATGCGTTTTTTTGAACACCTGTATCTATATGAATGAAAATTTATATATATGAATATTTAACATGTGTTCATAAGTTTCCAAATACTTAACTTTTTTCTGTTTATACTATGCATTTTGTGCTAGGCTAAGAACTTTCCGAACTGCCCTCGAATGGAAAAATGTTTTATGTTGGGATTAATTTGTTCACATTTTTCAATCTGGGTCATTTTGTGCTACAAAGAAAGAGAAATATAAATATTCTTCAGAATATTTTACTCTGGGTCTAACCATCTATTTTGACTAGGGATAAGTAAACGACTTTCGACTAATCGATTAATCGACTTTTTGTATTAAAAAGTCTAAAAGTCGAAATCGACTTTTGACCATTGGGGAAATTTTCTTCATAATTATTTTGTTTATTATCACAAGGCCCAAATTGTCCAAAAATTACACGTTCCCAAATTTTATTTTCTCTATTGACAACAATTCCTGTAGATAATTGCATTTTTATGCGATTTTTCATTAGTTGTTAAAAGTAGAAAATCGATTCTTAACAGGTTTGACGAAATCGAAAGATCGAAAAGTCGACTTTTTATTCAAGGCAAAAGTCTAAAAAACGACATTTTGGTCAGTGGCAAAAATCAAAAATTCTTAAAGTCGACTTTTACGCTCAACTAATTTTGACCCATTTCGGCATTTGAAGGTTTTAGCCGCAATTTCCAACCAAAGTGCCTGTGATATGGTATTCCGGGTTCTAGATGGTTCTAAGACAATTTTAAATATAGGTTCATATTTTGAAATAACACCCAGATGAAGCTCCCGTCAAATGTTTCTTACTCAAAAAAAATCTTCTCGAATTTTCTATCCGAATTGCATGCAATTGAAAGTTAAAAATTTTAACTTAAAGTAAAAGTTGTTAATAGGAAAATTCCATAAAGGTATGATGGAATTTTTTGTTCTTTCAATCTTCAAAATCTCAAGTGGTAGGCTTTTTTTCTTGATGACTGTAGAAATTTGATACATTATAATTGGTTTGTGTCATGTAACGAAATAGTACATATTATAATTGTCTCGCACCTTGATAAAAATACAAGAGGTTATAAGTATTTTGTACCATGAACAAAATTCAAAAACTCACTTAGCGACGAGCGACAAAATCTATTAGAGATTTTTTTATAAATTCTGTCAGTTTCCCTTCATTATTTCCTATCACCAAAATACAGGTAATATAAAAAATCATGCGGTTTGAGGTTTTCAATCTTCAGAACCGAATCACAGCATTGCTTAAGGAGTATTATTTCAAATTATCTTTGAGAACCTTCAATTAATTTATTTCACAAGTGTTCAGAGGGTATTTTCTCCAAATGAAAAATATTAATCAGCAGAAAACTAATCTGGGTTTTTTTTCTAAAACCTGGCACAGCTATTTATCCCCTATAAATCGCATATGTATTTATATATTAAATACAAAAGGTATATATCATTAAAATTAACTGTAAGTTTTTCGTTTGTTGTCCAACATTTCCCTTTGGGCTTCGATTTTTTGCGGTATCAATA
This sequence comes from Musca vetustissima, assembly GCF_032173495.1. Taxonomy (NCBI): domain Eukaryota; kingdom Metazoa; phylum Arthropoda; class Insecta; order Diptera; family Muscidae; genus Musca; species Musca vetustissima. The sequence continues at coordinate 26,468 of NW_026874165.1, read as the reverse complement.
ACTCTTTGTGATGTTTAATATCTTACTCTAAAGATAAAATTCTAAAAAAACAACCTCAAAAAATTATCATTAGCCCTCGAGTTATAAATGAACCGTTAAGGAATTTCCATGTTCTAAACTCTTTTTTGTTTTGCCCCCCTAAACAAATCATTAACCCAATTCGATATAATTTCATCTCCGGTTCAAAAACAAAAAACCCAAGCGACACATGCCAGCCAACCCGGCCAATAAGAATGGTGGTGGTGTGTGGGCAACAAAAAACATCAGAATTTCATCTATGAATCCCATCCATCAACAACAAGAACTACAAAAAAATCCCATTTCAACCACATCCGACAAATAAAAGAATCGACGACAACAAAAAATATAGAACTTCACATATTCACATTCAAAATAAGAATTGAAATTCCCCAATAAAAACAAAAAACCGACAACAACGGCAAATCAGTAAAGAAATTGAGAGCGAAAAAAAACAAAACTGTTTCAACCAAAAACAAATACCAAATATCCGCGTAAAAAACATTCGATTTACTTTTTTTGCTTTGTTTCTGGAATTTTTTTCTTTTAGCCACCAACCACCAGCCAGCCATTCATCCATTTCTACCACAAAAATCCCAAAAAAAATAAACATTCCCACCAACAAACGCCGGGGTAAATGAATGAAATTGTCTGATGCTGATGCTGCTGCCGCTGGTCGTAACCGGATAGACAGTTCATTGCTGTAGGAAGCGTGTATGGAATATCACATCGGTGTTACCACTTAAATATTTAATGGTCAAATGATGTTGCAAAAATCGCTGTGAAATGGAGATATTTGATTCGGGAATTAAATGATTGATTAGCAGAATCGAATAAAAGGAACGGGGAAATCTGGAATTAGAATTAGAAATTTGGAGAATATTTGTATATCCTGCAACATGAGGTGGAGTGTATATTAAATTTGCCATTTCGTTTACAGCAACAGATCCTATAAAGTATATACATATGTATATCGGTCGCGATAAAATTTGATTTAGGCATGTCCTTCGATTAAAATCCCCATAGAGATCACAATATTAAAATTAAGGCTTTGAAATTTTAGACACATATTGTTAGCACTCCTAGGATATTGGGTATAAAAAAAGAATATAGTGGTTCACGTTTTGTAGCCCCGTAGAAAACCTTCTAAGCCTCATATTCCACCAAATTAGTTGTAATATAGCAAAGGGCTCTGGGAGAAGGGTTTAACTGCTTATTCACAACAAAGTTGCAGATTTTTCAATATAGGACAGTCTTTTAAAGGCCTAAGCTATGTTTGCTGATCGAATTGGCTGTACGAGGGCGGTTCGGAAACCCAACACATTCACCATATCATTATTAATTTCTTGTCCCGATAAACCGTTTTTTTATGTAAATATTTAATGACAGCGGACATAACAGAGATGGCATAACAGAGATGGAAAACACTTTACTTTTTTCTGTTTATACCGCGTTTTTTGTGCTAGGCTAAGAAGTTTCCGAAGTTTGGTTTTTAATTGTTATTGGAGGGTGAAAAATATTATTGCAGAATTTTTTCACCTTTTGAAATAGCTTCCATTTAAAGGTCACGCCACATTACCGGTATTTTTAAGGTTTTAGTCTCATTGCAATTTATAATTCCGGGATCTTGAAGGGCGAAAAACATCATTGCTTAATATAGGACCATATTTGACATACCCCCAAATAAAGGTCCCAACTAATTATACCCTTCACCACACTGTGGTACAGGGTATTATGTCTTTGTGCATATGTTTGTAACAGCCAAAAGGAATCGATATAGACCCATGGTTCCTTTTGAGAATATGCATAGAATCACTTTCTGAGTCGATTTACGCATGTCCGTCTGTCCGTCCGTCCATGTATTTTTGTTAACAAAGTACAGGTCGCATTTATGATCCGATTTGGATGAAATTTAGCACAATTCACTTATTTGGCCCAAGGACGAACCCTATTGAAATTGGAGAAAATCGGTTCAGGTTTAGATATAGCTCTCATATATAGTTTCGCCCGATTTAATGTAAATGGTGTACGAAAGTCCCTATATGTCCTTCGATTTGCACGAAATTTGGCATACCGTACTGGATTGAGTCTAGAATGATATGTGTACAATTTAGATATAGCTCCCATATATAGTTTCGCCCATTTTAGTTAAATGGTGTACTAAAGTGCTTGAAAATCATTCGATTTGCTCTAATGTTGGCATAGCGTACTGAATTAAGTCTAGAATGACATGTGCTGAGTTTCGTGAAAATCGGTTCAGATTTAGATAAAGCTCCTTTATATAGTTTCGCCCGATTTTAGGTAAATGGTATGCCAAAGTCCCTACATATCTTCCGCTTTGCACGAAATTTGGTACAGCGTACTGAATTGAGTCTAGAATGATATATGTAAAATTTCTTGAAAATCGGTTCAGATTTAGATATAGCTCCCATATATAGTTTCGCCCGATTTTAGGTAAATGGTGCACCTAAGACCCTGAAAATCATTCGATTTGCACGAATTTTGGCATAGCGTACATAATTAAGTCTAGAATGACGTGTGCTAAGTTTCGTGAAAATTGGTTCAGATTTAGATATAGCACCCGTATATAGTTTCGCCCGATTAAATGTAAATGGTGTACCAAAGTCCCTATATGTCCTTCGATTTACACGAAATTTGGCATACCGTACTGGATTAAGTCTAGTATAATGTGTGCTAAGTTTCGTGAAAATCGGTTCAGATTTAGATATAGCTCCCACATATAGTTTCGCCCGATTTTAGGTAAATGGTGCACCAAAGTGCTTGAAAATCATTCGATTTGCTCGAATTGTGGCATAGCGTACTAAATTAAGTGTAGAATGACATGTGCCGAGTTTCGTGAAAATCGGTTCAGATTTAGATATAGATACCATATATATTTTCGCCCGATTTAAGGTAAATGGTGTACAAAAGTCCCTATATGTCCTTCGATTTGCACGAGATTTGGCATACCGTAGTGGATTGAGTCTAGAATGATGTGTGTAAAATTTCATTTATAGTTTCGCCCGATTTTAGGTAAATGGTGCACCAAAGTCCCTGAAAATTATTCGATTTCCATGAAATTCGGCATAACGTCATGAATTGAGTCTAGAATGATGTGTGTTTCGATTTAGATGGAGCTCTCATATATATGTTCGTCCGATTTTAAGTAGGACCCAAAATATGGCCATTAGGAACAAAACCTGCTGAAATTAGTACAATCTAACCTGTGACAAGTTTCTTTGGAATCGGATCATATTTGGATATAGCTTCCATATCTATTTCCATCCCATTTTAAGTAAATGGTTCACCAAACTCCTCATGTTTGTAATATTGACATGAAATTTGGCCAACGTACAAAATGGAGCATTTTGATACTTTTGATATTTGCTTTAAATCGATTTACATAATTTTGTCCCATTGCACAGTTGTCGCAATCACAAAATTTTTGGCCAAAATTATTTTTTTGAAGTTTCATATTTTTATAATTTTTTTGCGCGGAATAATAAAAAACACTTCAAACCATCCGAAAATAATTGGTTTTTCTAAATACCATTAATAGCCGCTCGTTGGTGTAATGCTAAAGTTGAAAATTTTTTGTATAAAAAATAGAACAGACTGTGTGCTGTAAAATATATACTTTTTGGTGTGCTGTGTGGTCGAATGGGTATACGAAATTCAGACCAAAGTTATTATGAATCTGGAAGCTGATAATAAGTGCTTTCATAATATATAAAGAAAGAACGAAGAAAGTTGTAATATCTGGGTAGGGAGATAAAAGTTTGTGTGTATATTGAAAATTATTTTTTACAAATATTTTTGAAATCTTCTTAAACTTTAGAAAAAATGTAAAAATATCGTCTCCTCCAAAAAATTTTTGGAAGCTGGCAGGGGTATGTACTATCATATTCAGATGAAATATTTTGCCTTATTTTGTCTTTTTTAGAAAAAATGTATTTTTCTACTTTAAGTTGAGTGAAATTTTTTATAAATTGATGCTTTTATTGTATATAGTATTGAACTGAAAATGTGGGATAAAGACAAAGTTTCATCCGATTTTTCTTAAAATTGATATTTAAGGTTTTAATAGTATAAAAAACATTTCTGCAACATTTTTTGAAAATTGGCCCACACTGTGACATAGCCGTACCGTCGGATTTAAGATATTTTAAAGATTTTAGCGATATTATTTAACATCCATTATCCTTGGGTAGCGATGACACTAACACTGCACAAGGTCTTGATTCATTCTAAGCAAATAATGCAGAATGTTGTGTTGTCAGTTGGACGTTTTGGAGAGGATGCTGCTGAATGCAGAAACAAAATATATAAAAATGACAGATTATTACACGCTAGAAACAGTAGTCGTGTCAATAATCTCACAGACGTATTTAATAGAGCATTGGATACATCTGATCCACTTATATCATCTATACGCCTAAACGCCCACTTACAAGAAAGAAAGCGGTTAAACCTGCCATCTGAAGTAATCGAATTGTTAGTTGGTGAACTAAACGATGAATTACGGCCCGCGAATGATACTGATTGTGATGAAACCACAGATGAAGAATTCGAAGAAGAATATGGCGATGGAAATATAGTTCTGGAAAACGAAATATATACATATATTCAATAATTAATTAATTTAAAACTTAATAGAGTTCTTTTATTTTCTTTACTTAATAGTATAAAACAACCTTCTTAAGCCTGTTTTAAGTCATACTTTTATAAAAAGAGTAAATTTTGAATTATGTTTACCGCATTTTATTTTGTTTTACAACTCATGTTTGTACTAAAACATCACATTTTGTACCCTAACATTTTGTATGTCTAAAAAACTCGATATCAGTCTAAAAAACTCGATATCAGAGACTCTATGTGAAGATCACGTCCTATTTCCTTACCAATGTGGCTATAAAATATTTATTCGTTGATTTGATAAAATTATGTGCATGTTTTTGAAAAGACCCCTATAACTTTTGGTGAAGTTCCTACGCTAGTTTTCCAATCGGAGTGTCTGAAATTTACATTTTATTTTTAATTTTCTCAGAGTCTTCTATTTTGGTAATGGGTATTATATTTCATAGAAGATCTTCATATAAAAGTTTTGCATTTGGGGAGAAAATACCATTACAGATATTTTTTAATACAGGTCAATGTTTTGTAAGGGTAATCAATATAGGTCCATGTTGAATAGCTCTAATATAAAAGTACATTTTTGGGATGCCTCATATTTCCATCTTGAAGGGGGACATTTTGCAGACATTTTCAATACGAAGATTCCGCCATGTTCCCACCGAAATAATAAAATACCCCCTACCCACAATTTGTCCAATAAAGTTCCCGGCTATTCAAATAGCCCCCACACAAAAGCCGGATTTACTTTCGGAATGTTGAAGTTCCTGGCCCAGTATTCCAACCTAAGTGTCTTCATTTTGGTCTTTAATTTTCAATTTCTCTATTCAATGCTAAGGCAGGATCTTTTATTCTATTTAAAAAGGGATACTTTATTCGATTTTCTCAGAATCTTCTATTTTATTCTAAGACGGGGTCTTCTGATTCAGTTATACGATCCTCTAGAAAACGATTCGCCTTGTTTATCTATATGGGTTTCTATAATCGACTTAATCTTGTACTTTGCAAAAATCTGGCATCTTTGATTTTCGCTTTTCGTTACTTCCTGCCGCCACATGAAATGAAAATTAACTTAGACCAAAATAACAACAACGGGAAAACTGAAGATAAACAAACAAACAATAGTCGTAATAAACAGTAAAAATTCGCCACCACCAAATAAAGCAGAAAACACCATCAAAAGTGGTCTGAACTAAAGAAATTAGAAAAAAATAAATTGGATTGTTTTCTTTGTTCATAGAATTGTGGCATGGGAAATAGTTGATATTTTATGACTATTAAATATAGAAATAATGAATTTTGTAAAAATCGAAATGGAATTAGAGAACTCGTAAAAATTTATTGAGAACTGTTGTAGATTCAGTTTTATATCCATGTATTGATATATTCTCGGACGAAACCACAAAACATGAAACACATTGAGCTATACTAACTTTAGGACGTTGTGCATAATTATGTGCCAATCGGCCTAACTTTGGGTCTTTGAGGCAACTTTTAGGGTCTCGGACGAAACTAAATATGGGAACTATAAATCTGAACCGATTTTTCCCAATTTAAGTAGGGTTCGAGCTTGGGCCAAATAAATGACCTGTGGCAAATTTTATCCAATTCGGAGCATAAATGCGATGCATAAATCGGTTCTCAAAGGGATTCTATTCTATTTTCGTTTCCTTTTCCCTGTTACAAACTTATGCACAAAGACATAATACCCTGTACCACAGTGTGGTGAAGGGTATAACATTTCGATTGAAAAACTTGTATAAAATAGTTAAAAATCGCATATTCCTGGGGTACGGTGGACCAATATTGATACATTTTAGAAGACAGATTTTATTCCAAATGAAAATCCGAAATCGCGGTTGATAATTGTTGGTAAAGAAATTTGGTTTCCAATAACAACCCAAAGTATCAAATTACAGGGACCTCGGTCGAAAAACGCACTGAAAAACCTCAAATGCTATGCCTAAACGTGGACCTATATATCTCATATTCGAACATGACCTGCCTCCAGACAAGAGACAGCTTTATGCTAAATTTTGACAATTTATCTCAATCGAATTCCGCCAACAAACGCAAAGTTTTTGAAGAGATGAGAGAAGAGATGATTTATTATGTCTTTGTACATATGTTTGTAACAGGCAAACGGAAACGAAACATGGTTTATTTTGAGAATATGCATTGAATCACTTTCTAATTCGATTTATGCATGTCCGTCTGTCCGTCCGTCTGTTGATGTTAAATTGTAAACAAAGTACAGGTCGCATTTATGATCCGATTTGGATGAATTTTGGCACAGTTCACTTATTTGACCCAAGGACGAACCCTATTGGAATTGAAGAAAATCGGTTCAGATTTAGATATACTTACTTAGCTGGCTTGTTAAAGAACGGTTGTTCCAAAAGCCGAGCTTAAAAAAATTTCCAAGCGCGTCGGTCTAGTGCGTCTAGACCGACGCCCTTGAACTTTCCATCTAATTCGTGGCCTTCCCCTTCTACGGGAACCATCAGTAGGCTCGTTTTTATATGCCTTTTGAGCTGGGGCATTCTCATTCATCCGCACAACATGGCCTAGCCACCGTAGTCGCTGCAGCTCAATACGACTAACTACGTCGTACTCATGATTCATTCGACGCTGATATTCACCGTCGACGCAGATCGCCCCGTAGATCTTTCGGAAATTTTTCCATTCAAACACCCCAAGAGCTGCCTCATCTGCTTGCGCAAGTACCTATGCTTCTGATCCATATAATAGCACGGGTAGTATCAGCGTCTTTTAAAGTGTGAGTTTGGTCTGGCGGGAGGTGGCCTTGTTTCGAAACTGCTTACTTAGACCAGTAGCATCTGTTGGTCATCACAATTCTTCTCCGAATTTCATTCGTTTCATTTATGGCGGTACCGAGGTATATAAAATCATTAACTACGTCGAAGATGTAATTCTGTAATACTGGACGTCTTGTGCGTTGATACCACCAGCTTGGTCTTCTCCCGTTTACTGCCAGACCCACTTTGGCAGACTCCTTTTCAATTTGTTTGCAATGTTCGAGAGATTTAGATATAGCTTCCATATATAGTTTCGTCTGATTTTTATGAATGATGTACCAAACTCCCAATATTTGTCCTATTGGGACAAAATTATGCACAGAGTACTGAATTAGGTCCACACTGATGTCTGAGAAGTTTTGTTAGAATCGGTTCAGATGTAGATATAGTTTTGTCCGATTTTGTGTGAATGATACACCAAACTCCCGATATTTAGCCGATTGATCAAAATGTTCCATAGCGTATGCAATTGAGAAAAAAATGATGTGTGATAAGGTTTGTTGAAATCATGGTACAGGGTATTATGTCTTTGTTTTACGTTATACCAAATTTCGTGCTAATCGAAACTTATATAGGGACTTTGGTACACCATTTACATTAAATCGGACGCCAAAGATTCTCAGGATATTGTATATATTAACATCTCTTGTAGTTGGCCCTCTCCAACTTTTGAACTTTCCTTTCTGGTTTTACATAAAAAAATATTTTTTTTAACAAAACTATAGGCGGTATATTTTAAATATATTTTTTAACAAAATCCTTATATGCTTTGAAGAATTGTTAAAAAATATATCTACTGAAGCGCAACATTTAAGAATATATTTTCTGTGCATACGCTCGCTTCTGTATACCACAAATCTTCGCTATTGCTACCGCAGATAAATAACATTTTAAACTATTAATATCTTTAATTTTCTAAATATTTTATAATTTAATTATAAAAATTTCATTTTGGTAATGAAAACTCCATATTTTATTATTACCCGAAATATGCCAACGGAAATGTTTACATTATATTATTTGCTTTAATTAAATACCAATACAAAAAAACTATAATTCCGAATAATTAATTATTTTTAACAAATGGCATGTTTGGGTTAGTTTCATTTATAGTGGTAAATATTTTTATTTCAGCAAATATAGGAATGTAGATATGTATAATTAAATTTAAAATAATATTAGTTAAAACATTTAATTAGAGAGCTATTATTACACTAGACAACAAGATTATAATTGGGGTTATCAATATCAGGATAAAATGAAATTGTGAAAAAATGAATAGAAAATTGAATGTCAACCTTTGGAAATGTGATTGGGTCTGACTATTTCGAAAAAAAAACCGGATCAATTTTAATTTTACTAGAGTTTCTATATAGACATAATTTTGATGTCCTGATAGATAGATATCAGGGTATTCCACGACAGAGGGGTCTACGACCCGAGTGTTACTCGGCCAACGTCTGTCACCTCAGTTCATTGTGTAAAAGCAATAGGGCACATGTCACTTATTTGGCTCAAGGACGAATGCTATTGAAATTGGAGAAAATTGGTTCAGATTTGGATATAGTTCCCATATATAGTTTTGTCCGACTTTTTGGTAAATGGTGCACCAAACTCCCAATATTTGTCCAATTGAGACAAAATTTTGCACAGAGTACTGAACTAGGTCTAGATTGATATATGTCAAGTTTTGTTGAAATCGGTTCAGATTTAGATATAGCTACCACATAATAGTTTCGTCCGATTTTATGTATACGGAGCACCATACTGCCAATATTTGTCCGAATGAGATAAAATGTTGCACAGAACATTGAATTAAGCAATAGTTGATGTATGCGAAGTTTTGTTGGAATCGGTTCAGATTTATATATAGCTCCCATATATAGTTTCCTACGATTTTATGTATATGGTGCACCATACTATCGATGTTTGTCCGATTGAGACAAAATTTTGCACAGAGTTCAGAATTATGTCTAGATTGATGCATGTCAAGTTTTGTATTGGATTTTGTGTCGAGATAAATTTTGGATGCCGCACTGTGTTGCAGCATAGCAAATTGTGTAAGTCACGCTTGCCCAAATACGTCCATTTATATATAGATCTTTTACATACGTTGCTTGATGATTGACATTCAGTTCTTCATAAATTTCAGATTGTACAGATCAGCCCCGTCCGACTTTTGAACTTTCCTTACTGGTTTTTATACCCTTCACCACAATGTGCTACTGGGTATTATGTCTTTGTAACAGGCAAAAGGACTCGAGATAGACCCATGGTTCCTTTTGAGAATATGCATAGAATCACATTCTGAGTCGATTTATGCATGTCCGTCTGTCCGTCCATGTATTTTTATGAGCAAAGTACAGGTCGCATTTATGATCCGAATTGGATGAAATTTGGCACAGCCCATTGGTTTGGCCCAAGGACGAACCCTATTGAAATTGGAGAAAATCAGTTCAGATTTAGATAGAGCTCCCATATATATTATCGTCCGATTTTAGGTAAATGGTGCACCAAAGTCCCTGAAAATCATTAGATTTGCTCGAATTTTGGCATAGCGTATTGAATTAAGTCGACAGTGATGTGTGGCAAATTTCGGGAAAATCGGTTCAGATTTAGATATAGCTCCCGGATATAGATTCGCCCGATTTTAGGTTAATGGTGCACCAAAGTCCCTGAAAATCCTTAGATTTGCACGAATTTTGGCAAAGCGTATTGAATTATGTCGACAGTGATGTGTGCTAAATTTCGGGAAAATGGGTTCAGATTTAGATATAGCTCCCATCTATAGATTCGCCCTATTTTAGGTGAATGTTCCATCAAAGTTCTTGCAAATCTTTGATTTACACGAATTGCGGCATAGCGTACTGAATTAAGTCTAGAATGATGTGTGTTAAGTTTGGTGAAAACCGGTTCAGATTTAGATATAGCTCCCATATATAGTGTTAAGTTTGGTGAAAACCGGTTCAGATTTAGATATAGCTCCCATATATAGTTTCGCCCGTTTTAAGTAAATGGTGTGCCAAAGCCCCTTAATATATTTCGGTTTGCCCGAAATTTGGCACAGCGTAATGAATTAGGTCTAGAATCATATGTGTTAAGTTTCGCGAAAATCGGTCCAGATTTAGATATAGCTCCCATATAAATTTTCGTCCGATTTAATGTAAATGTTGCACCAAAGTCCCTATATATATTTCGGTTTGCACGAAATTTGGCACAGCGTAATGAATTAGGTTTAGAATGATGTGTGTTTAGTTTCCTGAAAATCGGTTCAGATTTAGATATAGCTTCTATATCTGACCAAATGAAAAATTTAGTATCGGTTGCAGAATGACTTGTTTATGGATCCAATTTCATTTTGCTGGTAATTTAAAAATGCGACACCTGTTAGGATTCATCTGCTGAATATACCCAAAATGGTGAAGGGTATCATATAGTCGGCCCCGTCCGACTTTTGAACTTCCTTATAAGCGTAGATTTTTTAATAAAATATTTTTTAAGGACTCCACATAACCATGGATTTTTTAAGCCGTATTTTTCCATTTCAACTATTTCCTGCCAGACAGTGTTTATGTTTTGGCATAACGACGACATCAACAACGATGACGATGCTCATGTTGACATTAATCATAACACACACACATCCAGCAACAACAGAAAACTGTCATCTCATCCCCAGCGAAATAGTTTTTCAAGGTCAAACAAATGCCATGTTGTGGTTGTTTCACAAATTGTCATTTCAATTTTATGGATTTGTCAATTAGAGTTATTATTTATTATTATTATTACTAATATTTTTAATTTTAATTATTTATATATAATTTTTTTGGGGCTTACCAAACTTGTCAACATATAAATTTGTAAAGCGCAAAAAAACAAAAATCCGAACGCCTAGACGGCCAGCAGCATAGACAGGCGAAATCAATTCCAATAATACGTCGCGTCGTCAAATGTTGGAATGTGCAGTCAAATGTGTAATCCGATATTAATCAAATTTAATTATTTGATTTTTAGTTTGAAATATTGTTGTTGTTGTTGTTGTTATTTTTGATGCTGTGGCTGATATTTTTGTGGTGGTGGCAACTTTGTGTGAATTTGTCAACTGTAATACTAATTGAGTTGTTAACTTTATTTCCAAATATTTATTTTTTTACTTTTCAACTGATTTTATTTTTCAAAAATTAATTTAATTTCATTTACTTTTTATTTTTTGTTTCAACACTTGACACTTAATAATTAGCTAAATATTTTATTATCATTAGCACTTCTCACTTTTTTTGTTGGTGTTGTATTTTAAAAATTTCGTCACCATCAAATCGAATATTTATATTTCGGGGAATTTAATTTTTTTTCTGAAAAGAGAAAGAAATAGGAAAAAAAAATTATTAAATTGTTAAAAACAAAATAAAAACTAAATTTAAATAAAAAAAAATATTTGTTTCCAACACAAAGACGTGGATTTTTTAAAAATATTTTTTTAAGGACGACACAAAGTTATTTTTTAAAGACAACACAAAGGCGCGGATTTTTTAAAAATTATTTTTTAAGGACAACACAAAGGTGTGGATTTTTTAAAAATTATTTTTTAAGGACAACACAAAGGCGTGGATTTTTTAAAAATTATTTTTTAAGGACAACACAAAGGCGTGTATATTTTAAAAATTATTTTTAAGGACAACACAAAGGCGTTGATTTTTTAAAAATTATTTTTTAAGGACAACACAAAGGCGTGGATTTTTTAAAAATTATTTTTTAAGGACAACACAAAGGCGTGGATTTTTTAAAAATTATTTTTTAAGGACAACACAAAGGCGTGGATTTTTTAAAAATTATTTTTTAAGGACAACACAAAGGCGTGGATTTTTTAAAAATTATTTTTTAAGGACAACACAAAGGCGTGGATTTTTTAAAAATTATTTTTTAAGGACAACACAAAGGCGTGGATTTTTTAAAAATTATTTTTGAAGGACAACACAAAGGCGTGGATTTTTTAAAAATTATTTTTTATTGTTTAAAAAATTTTTTTTAAAACATGGATTTTAAGAAAGGACTATCAAAAAAACTTTTTGGACTTTTAGTAACAAACATTTTTGAGTGATACAATAAAATATGACCTAGTTATGTGTGTGTGCGACTGTGGGTACTAAGTATGAAAAGTAATACCCTTCCCATTTTATGCGATATAAAAAAATAGTTCCAAATTATGATTGTTATTTAATATTTAATTACATTTTGCCACTTTCATCTTCAATTTGTCATTGTCAAAAAATTATGATGCGCCCTCCCACCCTAGCTCCACCTCATCTCATCTTTCATTGTCAGCTCACCTCAGCTCAGCTATTGTCTAGACGTCTGGCTGTCTTTACATAATTTTTTTAATTTTTGTAAATTCACAAAAAAACTAATTTTGCGGTTTTGTGAAATGTTTACTTTTTAATTATCGTCTGCTTAAACAGTCAAATATTAACAGTTAACGTTTTTTTATTGTTTATTATTTGACAACAACTACTATTACCGACGAGTACTGTTGTTTGTACAGTAAAGTGATGAGAGTGGTTAACTTTTTCCGCATCTTTCATGTTCACTCCCCCATAAAAATAAGACACAAAAATTCATAAAAATTATGTATTTCTTTTTATGAATGTAATTAATTTTGAAATTATGTTGAAATTTGTTTATGACAAACATTTGAGTATACCGCCATGTGATATGGTGGTATTTTGAGACTTGTACTTTGATTATAAAAATTAAATAGGGGCGGAGTTTCAGACGATGATTTTTTCCTGGTTCATTAATTAATATATATATATATATATATATATGGGAGCTATATCTAAATTTGAACCGATTCCAACAGCACCTGATTCAGTGCGCTGTGCAAAATTTTGTCCCAATCGGACAAATATTGGGAGTTTGGTGCATCATTTACATAAAATCGGACGAAACTATATATGGGAGCTATATCTAAATCTGAACCGATTTTCTCCAATTTCAATAGGTTCCTTGGGCCATATAAGTGAACTGTGCCAAATCGCATCCACATCTGATAATAAATGCGACCTGTACTTTGTTAACAACAATACATGGACGGACATGCGTAAATCGACTCAGATAGTGATTCTATGAATATTATCAAAGGGAACCATGGATTTATCTCTATTCCTTTTGCCTGTTTCAAACATATGCACAAAGACAAAGTACATGCACAGCTCACTTATTTGGCCCAAGGACGAACCCTATTGAAATTGAGAAAAATCGGTTCAGATTTAGATATAGCTCCCATATATATCTTTGTCCGATTTAATATAAATTGTGCACCAAAGTCCGTATATATCACTCGATATGCACGAAATTTGGTACAGGATACTGAATTGAGTCTAGAACGATGTGTGCCAAGTTTCGAGAAAATAGGGTCAGATTTATATATAGCTCCCATATATATTTTTGTCCGATTTAAGGTAAACGGGGCATCAAAGTCCCTATATATCTTTCGATTTACAGGAAATTTTGCATAGCGTACTGAATTAGGTCTAGAATGACGTGTGTCAAGTTTCGAGAAAATCGGGTCAGATTTAGATATAGCTTCCGTATATTTTTTCGTCCGATTTAAGGTAAACGGGGCACCAAAGTCCCTATATATCTTGCGATATGCACGAAGTTTGGCATAAGGTACTGAATTAAGTCCAGAATGATGTATGCTAAGTTTCGTAAAAATCGGTTCAGACTTAGGTATAGCTCCCATATATGTTTTTGTCCGATTTGATGTAAATGGTGCACCAAAGTCCCTATATATCTTCCGATTTGCACGAAATTTGGCATAGGATACTAAATTGAGTCTAGAATGACGTGTGCCAAGTTTCGTAAAAATCGGTTCAGATTTAGATATAGCTCCCCAAAGTCCCTGAAAATCATTTGATTTGCACGAATTTTGGCGTAGCGTATTGAATTAAGTCTAGAATGACGTGTGCTAAGTTTCCTGAAAATCAATTCAGATTTAGGTATAGCTTCCATATATAGTTTCGACCGATATTAGGTAAATGATGCACCAAAGTCTCTGAAAAGCATTCGATTTGCACGAATTTTGGCATAGCGTACTAAATTAAGTCTACATTGACGCGTGCTAAGTTTCGTGAAAATCGGTTCAGATTTAGATATAGCTTCCATTTTAGGTAAATGGTGCACCAAAGTCTCTGAAAATCATTCGATTTGCACGAATTTTGGCAAAGTCTAGAATGATGTGTACACCTATTATATATATTTTCGTCCGATTTTAAATAAATTGTGCACTAAAGATGACAAGTTTGCTTCAAAACAGTTCAGATATAGATATATCGTAGCTTCCATATATAATTTCGACTTATTTATTGAGATTAAATTTTAAACAGTGCAGCATACCGAATAGCGTGTGTCAAGTTTGCTTTAAATCGATTTACACAAATCTGTCCCACTGTGTGCAAACGACTCTAGACTTGCCCAAATCAAATGAAATTTAGCATAGGTTCCAGAAAGTCATAAAAATCACATATTTAAGTTCGTTCAATTTTATGTCAAAATTCCTTCAAAAAGGCGACGTCTTTTCGGATGCATATGTTGAGTATACCCAATGTGGTGAAGAGTATCATATAGTCGGCCCAGTCCGACTTTCCTTACTGGTTATCAAAAACATTTCCGATTTATTGTTGATTAAATTTTGCAAAATATTGACCATATAGAAGGAGTGGACCAATGGATCCCATCTTCGGACTTAATCTAGACTTAGTAAAGATGAGGGGTTAATTAAAATTGGGTTCAAATCGGACATTACATTCGCCTGATATTGCATTTATAAATATTGAAAATGTTGTGTCTCTGTTGGGGAGGTACCAGAAGGAGTAGACCAATGGATCCCATCTTCCTGCTTGATCTAGGCTTGTTAAAAATAATGGATTGTACAAAGTGCCGTTAAAAGCGGATAGTTTGTTTACATGTTATTATAAATTAAATTTTTAGCACAATTTTGATAATTTTGTGGGGATGTACCAGAAGGAGGGGACCGATATTCCCTATCTTTGAACTTAAACTAAGTTTGCAAGAAATATTAGGATGTGCAAAGTTTGGATGATATCGATTATTCCCTTCGTGAGTTTTTGTGCGCACCAGGTAGACGGACAGACGGACAACGGACGTACGTGTCTAAATTGACTCCACATTTTCTGGAACGGACTTGGTCCAAAGAAACATGGGGTCTATAACCAATATTTCGATGAGGCACATTTTCATCGTATCAAAGTGTATATACCCTCATTAGCCATAGGGCTGAGTGTATAAAAAGTTAATTTTGAGGTCTGAGGTAAAGATTATATTTCGAGGGTCTGTCAAAGTCATATTAGTGGATTTTAAAGAATAAATCCTGAAAGTAGATCGAATCCACAAACGTTGTTTTTCAAACAATATATTCTAGTGGTCTACTGATGACATACGCGTGGAGTTTTAAAGAATCGTTTCAGAGGGTCTATCAATATCTTATCAATGAGGGTCTACCAATGCCATAAGCATGGATTTTTAAGTATTATCAGAGTCATATGCCTAAATGTTAAAAATGATTTATTTTCAGAGATTTCTGAAGGTATCAATAAAAGTGGTTTTTAAAATAATATATTCTGAAGATATTTTTTAATGAAATATATTCTAAAATATATATATAAGAGCTATATAAAAATCTGAACATATTTCAACAAATTATGCACTGTACCAAACTTCTTCTCGAAATTTTAAAAATATTTTATTGTTTTAAAATAAAATATTTTCTGATGTAAAAATACAAAACACCAAATTCTATTTCGCCCCACTGTGCCAAGTAGTTGTATTTTGGTGTTTTGCATTTCTTTCTGGTTTGTTGTAAAGTGTTCGCCGAGTCGATCACATGTTTTGTGTATTTTCCCCCAACTATTGCTGTTGTTGTTATTTTATTATTTGTCATTATTGCAGTTCCTCCTCAAAATTCACCACATGCTATGAACTTTTTTAAAATCTCTTTCGTTTTTATTTATTTTTGTTTTATTTTCGCTTTTCCTTTCTTCAAGTAAGTGTAGTGTTTTTGTTGTTGTTGTAAATTGCCATTGATGTGAAATATTTACACTTCACTTCGTCATGGCATTGTGCGAAGCTCCCGCCAAACGATAGATGATAGTTGAATGCATGAATGGGGGGTAAAAAAGATCGACTGACTGGCAGCCAAACAAACAAACAAACCGGCAAACGGACAAGTTGCTTGTTGCGCCGCCGCCACCGCCTGCTTCTGCTGTTGATGATGGTCATAGCATAAGTCACGGGTATTACGTTGTGTAACGTAATAGCTAACGATGTAATATTTATGTGTTGTTGCCTTTTTCAATGTGTTTTGTTGTTGTTGCTGCCTTTTCTATCACTTTTCATGGGGAGTGTGCTTTTTATGTCATGTTTCTCATTTATCGTATTTATTGTTGTAATTTTGGTGGGCATTTGTTGCAGCTATGTATGTACGATTGTACATAAAATAGTTGTCGGGGTGTAATGATTTTCTTTTGTTTTTCATATTTCTTTACATTTTTCTTTTATTTACGATTTGCTTTTCAAGTTTGATCGGTGCTGTAATTGTTTGGCATTGTCGGAGAGCAATTTGTGGGAAATATTTGTAGTCTTTTAGTTTGAGGTATTTGAAAGGTGGGAAGGGGTAGCTTTGTAAATGCTCTTATTTGGCAGATTGTTGTTTTTGTTGTATTTCTTCATTTGTTTTTATTTTCGTTATGTTTGTTTTGTCTTCTTATTTGTTGTCATTATACGGACTCAAGTCCAATGATCAATGTACAGATTATGTGGCTATTACATTACTTTTTTACAAAGCATTTGTTGGTGCACCAAAGTTTTATTGACATTGGTCAGTTGGGATATGGTTCGGTGAGTTTTTGGATTTTGCACTGACATGACTCGATTAAAGGTGTTAGGAGATGGGGAAATCGCTCAACATTTGGAACTAAAACAATACTTCGAACATAGAAAACTTTTGTTTTTCATTGAATTTCACATAAGCCCATAATTTCTTAGTCAGTTTTGATATTCTGATTCATATCTAGGTCGTTTCACACTGTGTTCAATAATTTTGACTTCGAAGCAATAGTTTTGTGATAGAGAAATAAACCCCAGATATAGTTTATCTTAGACAAAAGGGATCTTTATTTTACGGCGGTTATAACTAGCAGCAACTTGTGCATGCAAATCTGCTGCTGATCTTTACGATTATCTTTTCAAGTTCGAAAAGATTGACCCGCTCTGTAAACTAAATTGTCCAATTGTACAGAATTGTAAAAACCTTGCAGACAGACAAAAGGAAATGAGAATCACTTTCTGAGTCGATTTATGCATGTCCGTCTGTCCGTCCGTCTGTCCATGTTAAATTGTAAACAAAGTGCAGGTCGCATTTATTATCCGAATGAGATGAAATTTGGCACAGATCATTTATTTGGCCCAGGGACGAACCATATTGAAACTGGGAAACATCGGTTCAGATTTAGATATAGCTCCCATATATATTTTCGTCCGATTTTTAGCAAATGGTGCATCAAAGATATAAAGTGTGTTCGATTGGCACAACATTACGCGCAACGTATCGAAATAGATCTGGGTTAACCTACCCGAAAAAGTGGACCGATATTAATAATTTTTAGTGGAGACATTTGGTACGTGGACCGATAAAGCTCATCTTCGGACCTGCAACTTTATGCAAATTTGGCGATTTATCTGAATTCGTTTAGACGCTAGAGTGATTACAACAGAAAGACGGACCTGCATAAATCGTCATAGAATTTTACGCTGATCAAGAATATATGTATTTAATACAAATATACCCGGTTATTGATCGTTGGGTAAAGTCGGTTCCCATATAGGCCCAGATCATATATTTAACTTAGTCGAATTTCATGTCAATGGTCCTTCAAAAATTCAAGGTCTGTAAGGATGTATTTCTCGAATATAACCAAAGTGGTAAAAGGTATCTTATAGTCGGCCCCGTCCGACTTTACTACTTTCCTTACTGGTTGAGTAGACTTAGACTTCATCTGCGATTGGACTATCCCGATCGAAGGTTACTCGTCATCTGAACATGCCTGGCAGACATGTTCATCTAAAGGTTCGCGATTTTACATTTAGGCCTATCTCTCCAGATTTTTAAGGTCTGTCCTTAAGTGGTTGGGTTCCCATGGACGGGTGTCAGAATAATCGTTCATTGCAGTTCAAACGTGAGTTGCTCACTGACACCAACCGCGTTTATTCATCACTGCGCATTCATTTAGTAAACGTAAATAATAAAACAATTTGTAAATTATTTTGAAAAATTTTCTTTAAAACCCACGCCTTATAGGTCCATTAATTCGTCTGAAATGTTTCTTTATTGATGAACTATTACAAGAACGACCGAACTAAAACGACAGCTGAATGAAAGAGCTTAATTGCGAACGATTGAACTAGAAGACTGACCTAGTTCACTCAAAAGATCTGAACTAAATAGAGAACACCTCTAATCTAGAGTAGGGGTGTGGAGAGAGCAAATGCTCGGAGAATAAATGAGAAACGTTCATATGAAATGACTTGCTAAAAGAAAACGCAGAGAATAAGCTTATTAATCCATGTAAACAAGGACACCAGTTCCCATGCTTGTCCAGCATTAATCTAGAGGTTCACGCTTTCCTCCCTCTATAGACCATAAAGTTCTCTCCTGAAGGGCATGTGCAGGGGATGCCTGTCCAATTCTATAGAAGGGGTTTCCCGACGAAATCTTTCCATTAGCATATGACAGGGGTGTTCGCCACGATAACATATACTGGTACTGCATCGACAACATTTGGGTATGATATTTCCCCTCTCAGGAAAATAGTCGTTTAGTCTCATAAGAGGGCACCCTGTTGCAGTTCTCTAGGCGACGTTCTGATAGTGCTTACACGGCGTGTTACTTACATTCGTAAACCATACTGGCGCAGGATAGCTTACCAATGACTGAATTTATTTTAATACATCAATAAGGTCTCACTGAATCAAATACCAGTAGCTTGAGAACCTTGTGCTCATCTTATCGCCGATGAATTGAAATGACTATCGAATGCTACACCAATATCATGGGGTAATTGGTAATCGGAATGTAATTTTCATCGACCTTTGGGTTTAGCGACAGCTTCATTTCAAGCGTCCAAATGGTGAACAGTGTAGCTGTGAATTTGGTGGCAAATATTTTCATAATCCCTAAGATAGATTGAAGTTCACATGAAGTTCCTCTTACATTTTTAGAAACTCCTCTAACATATGACCTCAATAATGTGACCCTAGTTTCTATATGTCGTCCGATGGTTGTGGAATATCAGAAAGTTAGAGGTTGAACACTTTCGAAGAATTCACCATACCTTCGGGAAATCCCTGTTTTACTCCACTGGACTTTGATTTCCTATTTCTGCCATGATGGTACAATCATCCTCATACATTACGATTTCTTTGTCGTACGGTGGTTGTGGAATATCTGAAAAAGTAGAGGTTGAACTGTTTCGAATGAATCCACTCGCCTTGGGGAACTCCCTATTGTACTCTACGGATCTTCGATTTTCTACTTCCGAATTCAACAAATCATTAGAGTCCACACATAAAATTGATATTCTATATGTCCTCAATCAACTTGGCATGGTTGACATTAACTTCGATATTTCAAGAGCCAACATTAGTGTTCGGTTGCACCGTCTTTTCTATGTACGGTGTATTTTGCGGAAATCGACCTGTACGATTAATTATTTTCAGGGAGGAAGCAGTTTGTGCAAATTGGCGAATCAAACGGGTCTATCTCGATTAAAGGTAGTATTTAAGGGCCACTTTTTTATTATTTCCCTGAATGTTATAAATAATCTTGACGTTGTAGGATCTATGTATGCCAATGACGTGTCATTGAGATTCTGCGGCAATAATCGAATTTCCAAGTCTGAAAGGTCTAGAATTGAACTCATCGATTTTGATAAATAATCACAGGTCGAAAGCTCGTCTATATTGTCCAATCCCATGGCAACTGGTTCTATGTTCCGGATTAGCTCAAAAACCACAGATTACATAAAAGATCTAGCTCACGCCTATTCTCCCTCTCAAGCGAACCTATTCGGATCTAGTCTTGTGTCGTTCGTGAACAACCTAGAGATTGCCCAAGACTATTCGGATCTGTCACACTTATGTCCTTAAATGTGATAGTCGTCCTTACAGGGTTAGTGACTTAACCATTCTCCATAATTTACATATTCGGTCTCAATGTTGCCTAGCCCCTTTTCCCTATTACGCTCACATACTACCCTGTTGACTTCAAGAGTAAATTCTCCCACCCATAGGCTTTAGAGGTCGTAAATCGACACTCCTCCAAGCCACCGTCATGGTGGCCAAGTCTCTTCTTGATATATTAAACGTTTTATTTCAAAATTAAGTTCTCTCAACCTTGTGGCTATAGAAGTCGTACGACGAAGCTCGTCACTTTCATTGTTCAACCACGCGAAAGTGCATTCTATGTACCACATTGGCTTGAAGAAAAGCCACAGACTGTCATGTGACTTAAATTTTTTATGGGACCTCATCGATTTCGTTAATCACGATCGATGTGGTTAATTTCGATTTTATCGTTGAACAGATTACCACAGATCCTTTGCGCGGTCTTCTCTACAAAGATAACAATTGAAAAACCCTTTCGAATACCTTTGAATAGTATTTTGATATATAAAAGTATTTTGAATATAGGTAACCTTCTCTCCATATAAATCGATTTTCAAGACATATTTTCCATCCTCCAGAAGATCATTCGAACTGCCTTTTACAAACTTCGTAACTATATTTGTATTTTCGTTTACAACACCCAGATGATTGGTATTGTAAATGGGATCGGCCCTCACTTCAGTATAGCCAAAATATAGCGGTTAGGCCCAAGTAGGCATACATCTATAGAAAATGTTCAATATGGGTCCACGTTTTTTCATATCCCTCGTCTTCGAAAGCTTCACCTGCATTTTCCAACCGAAATGGCTGCAATTTTCTATTCCGGATTTTTGAACTGATACTCCGTAGCTCCGTATGATCGCACTACGTTTTTAAATGGCAGTGGCTGTCATTTATTCGTACACAATGTTTTGTCATAGCCTTCATATAAAGTTTTTCCTAAACGAGGTGGATTGTAATTTTGTATTTTAAGTTCCTATCGAAATTTTTTAATAGATTGATATATGTAAGTATTAAAAATATCCTCCTGATAGCCACTTTACAATGTAGGTCCATAGCCATCCATATAACAGTATCCGACCGATTTTAATTATTTTGTTACTTTTTGGTCCATTTCAGTTTTTGATCATATTTCAGTGGAAACCAACAAGGCAACACTTGACACAAATTCTCCGATATGTTTGTTGTATTATAAAAAATGCAAAAAAAAAATCAAAGAAAACAAACAAAAATCCCGGTCTCAACGACATCAGCTGAGATGGAGAGAGAGAGAGAGTAAATGCAAACATGAACATGATAACAACAACAACTACAGAACCTGATTTCACATCTCAGTGTGAAACCCAGACCGGGAAATAAACAAGTCAATGAGAAATGAGATGGAAAGTGAATTGATTTTTCAACTGTAACCACTCGCACAATGACTTTGTGAGTATGGTCACAAGGAGAAGATAAAGCCGACTCTCCTTCAAAATGAAGCCGCTGTTCGTACTCTAACACTGACGACGACGATGATCATGATCATGAAGATCGTCAAATGCAGTTATTACGCGATTGTGGCGGTTATGTTGTGTTATTAACTTCTTTGCTTCTTCAACTGGTATTCCCCGAATGCCCCCGCCATGACTCGTCGTTGTTGTTATTTATTAACACTTCGTGTACCAGTTTTAGAGATGACGTTGTTGTTGCTACCACTGCCGCTGTTGTTGTTGTTGTTATTAAATATGATGGCATTGAGTTTTTGTCGTGCTGTTATTATGTCTGCATTTCAAGACCAAAAGAAAGTGAAATTATTTTTATGACGACAGCCAGCAGTACCAGTACCGATCAGATAACCACAAACCGATCAAGATGAGAGTCAGGAGAGAGGTGGAGGAGAGTAAGGAGAAGTCTCGTTTGTATTACCATAAAAATTCAAAGACGGAAATGTTTGCATTTTTTTACAACATGTTGTTTTTGCCCAAAAAGAAACACAACTGAATGGGTAAACCCCCCGCTATACCGATATGGAGACAACCAGTGCTGTGTGAATGAAAACGAAAATGGTCAAAACTATGCTTTTGGGGAGCTAGCCGCTAATAACACAGTCTCCGATGTGTTCATATACGCCTGTATTGATCGATGTGCCTGCCGTCTGTGCGCCTGTGTAGCAAGTGTTGTTTGGGTTTTGAAATGAGAAATTGTCATAAATGCGGGATTTACTTTTTTTTCGTTCGTTCGTTTGTCATGACAGCATTTTAAGATAATCGTTGGTGGTTGTTGTTTTTTGGGGTTTCTTTTATTTTTGTTGGGTTGTCGTTTTAAGGCATGCATCTTCCTATAGATGGGCATATTTAGATGTTTTTCTTTTTTTTTATTTTGCAAATAAATATTATGAATGAGGATATGATGTAATGTTGTGTAATATTTTTAGTTGTTATTGCTATTGCTGCCTGCTGACAACTTTGTTGCATGAAATTTTGTAACGTATAACATTTAAATCGGGGATCTTAGTTAAATATCATCAAGTGACGTAGAATGAAATGCGTGGTATAGACGATTATTTATAAGAGACTTAAAAAAAAAAAACATTGTCATCGGAATTCAATTTTTTTGCCTTTACTCGTCCTCCAACTAGTCCCCTTTCTGTTTAGTATAGAAGATATAGGACCAAATATTAGTCCAGTTTCAATAAGTTGATATTTTGTGACTTTATAGGTTATCCGTACACGAAGAATTTCGTTTAATTTGGTAAACACGTTTTAGTTAAGCGTATGCTTAACAAATCTCCATTTATTTTTTAAGCCCCTGGACGTATTATACTTATTTATTGCGTCCTTCTTGTGAGCCGTCCGAAGATGAACTCGAATTCAATATTTGAAAACCTTCCTAGGTATATTCACTAGTTACGTTACGAACTAGTTCAGATTAACTATTCCGCCAAAGGAACGATCGGAACTAGTTCCACATCTCTCTTATCCCTTTGCTACAGTCGTTCATATATTTGCTCTCGTTCAACGAGTTCATTTTGATCAAGTCGTTCATTCAGATATATCCGTTCATTGATCGAATTAACCATTCAACTAAATGGAACTATGGAACTAATTCCTTTTGCGGAACGAAGGGGAAAATATTGAACGTCTTCGGGAAGATTATTGCCCAACTCTGATATTCTGTAGCATAAATACTTCAACATAAATTCGACATGTACTAGCAATAAGAAACAAACTTCAATATGGTCCAATAATAATTTGTCTAATTTTAGAAACACTAATAAAACACAATTCAGTTAGGTTAGGTCGGGCCGAACTTTTCATACCCTTTACCCTGTGAGTGCCTTAAAAAATCCTTCAAGATGACGAGATCTTTATACGAAGACTATATCATATATTATATATATATATATATATGGAGGAAATAATCACTTCCGACCCTATAAAGTATATATATTCTTGATCAGCGTAAAATTCAATGACTATCTACTATCCGTTTGTCTGTTGTAATCACTCAAGCGTCTTTTGTCTGCAGGCAGGTCAAGTTCGAAGATGAGCTATATCGTTTAGGTATCTATACTAATAAAAGAGTAAAGTGATTGACTGACTGACTAACGATTCGATTCATCAACACCCAGACGAAACGGCTGAAGCTAGAATCTTGAAATTTTGGGTGAGGGTCACTCTTGGCCCAAATGTGACAGATAAGGCTGGGTTTTTGGAAATTCGTACTAGAAGGGTACGAAAAGTACTAAAAAGTACTAAATATGATATCATTTGTATTTGGCGAACCAGTACAGCTTGAACTCTGAAATTTGGATTGAGGATCACTGATGGAGTGTAGGATAGATGTACCAAAGGGTTTTTGGAAATTCGAACTACAACTATCCGAAATGTACGAAAATATACTAAATTTGGTACAATTCTGTAGCATGAGAACGGATAGAGCTAAAAACTTGAAATTTGGAATGCGAATTAGGGTTGGGAAGTAGGGTCGATATAAGGAGATGGTTTTGAAACCGTGTACTCATGTGTACGAAAAGTACTATATGGTACTGTATTTGGTACAAATTTGATTTGGAGGTACAAATCGAGCTGGAATCCTGAAAATTGATATTAACATTACCGTCGGAGTATAGGATTGGGGTATGTACGTAGTTTTGGAAATTTGTTACTTATGAGTACAAAAAGTACTAAATCGTACTATAATTAGTACAATTTGGATTTGGGTGAACCGATAGAGCGGGAACAATACAATTTGGAGTCAGGATCACTGTAGGGATGTAGGATTAGGGTCAGGATTCAGTTTAAGAAAATAATACTTATGGGTACTAAATGGTACTAAATTTGGTACAATTTGAATTTTAGGTGAACCAATAGAGCTAGAATCATGAAATTTGGAGTCAGGATCACTGTTGAGGTGTAAGATTGAAATATGTAGGATGTTTTAGAAATTTGTACTAATGTGTACTAAATTTGGTACAATTTAAATTGTGGGTGAAGCGATAAAGTTTGAATCCTGAATTTTGATTCAGGATCACTGTAGAGGTGTAGGTAGGTAGATTTGGAAATTGGTACTAATGTGTACTAAATTTGGTACAATTTGAATTGTATGTTGGAATCCTGAAATTTTGATTTAGGATCACATTGGAGGTGTAGAATTAGGGTATGTAGGAAGTTTTGGAAATTGGTATTACTATGTACTAAATTTAGTACAATTTGAATTGTGGGTGAATCAATAGAGGTGGAATCCTGAAACTTGGTTTTAGGATCAGTGTGGGGGTATGATTGGGGTGTGTAGAATGTTTTAGAAATTCGTACTACTGTGTACTAAATTTTGTACAATTTAAATTGTGGGTGAACAGATAGAGTTGGAATCCTGAAACATGGATTTAGTATCACTCTGGGGGTGAAGGTTTGGGTTAAGTAGGAAGTTTTGGAAATTCGTACTACTGTGTACTAAATTTGGTACAATTTGAATTGTGGGTCAACCGATAAAGTTGGAATCCTGAAACTTGGATTTAGGAACACTGTGGGGGTGTTGGTTTGGGCTAAGAAGGAGGTTTGGAAAATCGTACTACTGTGTACTAAATTTGGTACAATTTAAACTTTGAAACTATCCTTGTGAAGTATCACTGTAGGGGTAGAGTTGGAATCCTGAATCTTGGATTTAGTATCACTGTAGGGGTGTAGGTTTGGGGTAAGAAGGAGGTTTTGGAAATTCGATCTATTGTGTACTAAATTTGGTACAATTTGAAATTCGTACTACTGTGTACTAAATTTGATACTATTTGGATTATAATTAATTTTATCTAATTCATGATTTCAATTTGATTGCATGATGTAGGTAGTAATGGTAATTTTTACTTATGTGTTCTAAGTGGTACTAAATGTGATACAAATTGGATTTAAGTGAACCTATAGAATCCTGAAATTTGGAATTAAGATTGTGGTATGTGGGAAGTGTTGGAAATTCGTACTTATGATTGCTAAAGTAGGTAGTTATGCAAATTTATATTAATGTGGACTAACTGATACTCAATTTGGATTTGGTTGATTTTTTTCTTTTTAAATAAGTATAACAAGAGTACAAATGGTAAAAAATTACACCAAATTTAGTATAGAGGTAGATTTCTGTTGCGGTGGGAATGGGTGTGTAGGGTTGAGATACAAAGATATATTTGAGAACATACTATGGTACTAAATGGTTCTAAAATTTCAATAATGATCGATATAGGGTGATTTTAAATACATCCCACATTCGCTAACGAAGTAGCGGGTATATGCT